>NC_079911.1:750633-770713 GCF_024868665.1 Triplophysa rosa
GTGTACCCACACCCACCCCACACTTCCCCCAGTGTACCCACAGCATTCCCACACTTCCCCCAGTGTACCCACAGCATTCCCACACTTCCCCCAGTGTACCCACAGCATGCCACAGCCTACACTTCCCCCAGTGTACCCACACCATCCCACACTTCCCCCAGTGTGCCCACAGCATTCCCACACTTCCCCCAGTGTGCCCACAGCATTCCCACACTTCCCCCAGTGTGCCCACAGCATTCCCACACTTCCCCCAGTGTGCCCACAGCATTCCCACACTTCCCCCAGTGTGCCCACAGCATTCCCACACTTCCCCCAGTGTGCCCACAGCATTCCCACACTTCCCCCAGTGTCCCACAGCATTCCCACAGTGTATGCACAGCATTCCCCCATTGTACCCACAGCATGCCCACACACAGCCCATACTTCCCCCAGTGTACCCACAGCATTCCCACACTTCCCCCAGTGTACTCAGGCTGTTAATAAAATAGATTTGTACTTTATTACACAATGGTGTCTTGACTGTTTTCTGTGGATACAGACCGATTGTCCACATGTGTGGACATCGTTCACACACACACACACACACACACACACACACACACACACACACACACACACACACACACACGTTTGACACACACAAGACTGAATCTTTTGTAAACTATCTTGGTTGATTTCAAACATTCTCATTTGTTTACGTAATAAAGATCTCACACTTCGACCAATCTGTTGTTGAGATCAGATGTAGCCTACATTTATTTGGAGTGCACACACGCTAAATTTCATAAGAGATATTTTGGTGTTGATATTTACATCAGCTGGAAAACCAGCAGTCTTGCTTTAATTTGACTTTACACTACAATACAGTAACATGTACAACAAAACGGGCAACTTCAAAATAATTTCAAAAACAGTTTTACAAAGACTGTTTGCAAATAGCGATTATCCACAGTCATACAGAACCAGAAAACAAGAAACAAGACTATGACAAATAGAGTTATTTAATTACAAAATAAATGTTCTTTAAAAAAAAACATTTCAGTACATTTTCCACACTATTTCAGCAAATGAAAAGGGAAGCACATATACGGTATAATTCAGAAAACACTGTTTGCAAAGACTGAACACTTTCTTTGTGATTGTATTCATAAGTGCTGTAACGGTAGTGAAAGAATAATAGTAAGACATTTTTTTTATAGATGTTGCAATGGTTTGATGTGAATTGGGTCTTATACATGCCAATACAAAACTCATCCTACTGCATCTCATGTGTGAAAAGTGTTTAACTTATTCTTTATAGTTGATTAGTGTTTGATTATTCTTTAAACGCTGTAAATTCATGATTGGTGGTAATTCTGAGCTATCTGTGGAATTTAGTTAATTTAAAATATTGACAGACTTAAACCTGTCTGGCGCCCGAACTATTATTTAAATATGTTTACTAGTCTAGGGTGTACCACCGTTACAGTGCACATGAAATGCAGATGGAAGATTTTAGTTCAAGCAGATTTTCAACTGAACTGTAAATCTCTGTTAATATCGTCTCTGGCACTTTTAATTTCATTCAGAGTCACCTGAAACTGATCAGCAGTTTTTTTCATTTCATTAATAAATTTTAAAGTTTCTGATTTGATTTCTTCTGCTTTTCTCTCTTTTTCGGGTTGATTTAATTCAGAGATCTCTACCGAATCACAATAAATACTATAAACATCAAGAGCGAGAAACAGAGTTGAGATTGTGCCAGTAATTTTCCCGACCACTTTAAGAGTTTTGGCAGCTTTTGCAGCTGTTTTCCCAAGGCTAGCAGTTCTTAGTACAGTTAAAAGTTTTGTAATGCTGGAAATGGTTTTCACTGATCTCACACTTGTCATTATTGTTTTATTACGCACAGAATAGTTCTGCCCCTCCTGCTGAAGCTCTTGTATTTTGTTAGAAATTGTATTCAGATGCTCAATCATTGGATTGATTGTTTTCTGGAAAGCATTAATGATATTCTCAATAGTCTCACGTCGTTTATTCTGTTGGAACATGTTAATGATGTTAAATGTTGCACCTGTAACTCCTCCAGCTATTCCAACAGCACCACCAATAGCAGAAAGAGCTAAAGAAGCACCAAATGTGAAAAATGATAAACCCAGACCCGCTAGTGCTATGACTCCTCCAGCCACTCCAATTGATGATCCGACCAAACTGCCCGTTGTAGTGCTTTTGTGCATGTCTTCAAGTTCCTTGGTGACGTCTTTTAGCTCCTTTATTTTACTAATGAGAGTTAGATGGTTTTTGTTGAATTCTGAGTTCAGTCCCTTAATGCTTTGCTGAAGTTCATCATTAATCTCTTCCAGTTTCCTGAAACATCACAACTTATTTTAGAAATAGACAGCACTGGTAATTTTGTGTTGTCTGTTTCATGATTTTACCAGCCCTACCACAAAGAACGCATACTCTGTTTACCATTATACAATTTATAACGGTCATGTTTTTCTCTCACTAACTTCCCTCCCTTCCATTGACTGAAATTTACGTCATGTATGTATGTACATTTGTACATTTTAAATAAATATGTACTGTATATATTTTATATGTATTGTACAAACAAAATTATATTTAATATATTTTGTTAAATAAAGCAGTTAGTCATTGTTTTGTTTATCATTTTATTTAGTTACTTGTTTTCGTGTTTCAACTTAAGTGTAAAAACGTCTCGGTTACGGATGTAACCTCAGTTCCCTGATGGAGGGAACGAGACGTTGTGTCGAACCGACAGATGGGGTTCGTCCCTGAGAACCAATCGCTTCCGACTTCTTAGAAGAGGCCAATGAAAATTGGCAAATGAAATTTGCATGCCGGACTCCGCCCCCGGATATCCGGGTATAAAAGGGAGACGGTGTGCCTCATTCATTCACCTTAGTTCTGAGGAGCCTGAGACCTCTCACGACTGCTGCAGTGGACAGCACGTGTTGTGGCAAGGAGGACCCGACAGATGGGGTTCCTATGGAAAACGCCATAACACTGTGCCCTGTCACAATCTCTAGCGAAGCGATGGTGACTGGCCTGGGCGTGTCAGCCATGAGCGCTACCGCGAAATTGTAACCTACCAGTAGGTAGGTAGGGGGTCCAAGAGCTTTCTTGAAAGGTGGGAAGGCCCCTGCCTTCGGCCTCACAAGGCGCCTGCTTTCTCTAACAGCGAGAAGCCGCCCGGTACCGTAAGGCCACTGGGTAAGCGCTACTTCCTCAAGTGGGGGATGCGCTACAGAGACCACTTCCTACCGCAGGGAGGAGTCTAGTGGAGATACCAACATGGTCTCACCGATAGGGGAGAGCTCATGGGAAGAATGTGCGGACTGAAGGAGTTAACCGCGAGGTGGAGGTCCACCTAGGCCATGGGTTACCAAGGTGGGAACCAGCATGAGGATACATCAGACGGAACCGCCCTACTGGGGGGTTGCAACGTCTGGTAGCACTAGGTCCGGTTAGAGCTATGTTGCGAATAACTCCGGAGATACCTGTCCTAAGGGGCAGGGCTGCTCTGCCCAGCCCGCCCGCAGGAGGTGCTTGCTAGTGATGGATGGAGTGCCTGTTCTTCACCCAGTGGGGGAAGAAGAGAGGCTAGTTAGGACGCTGACCCTCTTAGGAGAAAGGGGGGAAGGTACTGTCATAGGCGTACACCCTACCGGCCGCCAGTCTTGCCTTATGCCTGCAAGACTCGAGCCGATACCGGTTTTACGCGGAGGCTGTAGGACCTCGCGAAGGTGATGGGTGTAGCCCAACCCGCAGCTCTGCAGATGTCTGCCAGAGAGGCGCCTCGAGCCAGTGCCCACGAGGAGGCTGTACTCCGTGTGGAGAGAGCTCTCACCCAGTGGGCGTAGGCGATCTTAGGACAGGTACGCCATAGTGACGGCGTCCATGATCCAGTGCGCCAATCTCTGTTTGAGACAGCCCTCCCTGCTGACCTCCAAAACAGACAGACAGACATCTTCATCGTGAGGTGAGAAAGAGCGGCATCTCCGAGGGGCTCCAGGACCGCATCAAGGTCGCAAGAGGGTACGGAGCGCGGGTGAGGCGGTAGCCTTCCCGCGCCCCTTTGGAACCAAATGATCAGGTTGTGCTGTCCTAGAGATTACCAGCAACTGAGTCGTGATGAGCGGCAATAGCGGCTCCATACACGTTCAGTGTGGAAGGGGAGAGATTACTCTCGAGTCTCTGGAAGGAAAGCACGTACCCGATCAAGCAACTCCGCGGGTCTTCTCTTCGAGAAGAGCACCAGGATGAGAAGAGGCACCACTTATAGGCGTATAGTCGCCTAGTGGCCAGGGCCCTAGCCTGAGTAGTGGTCTTAACCGCCGCAGGGGGTAGGCCACTCAGGATCTCCTCGTTCCGTCCAGGGGCCAGACATGGAGGTTCCAGAGGTCTGGCCCGGGATGCCATAACGTGCCCTTCCCCTGGGAAAGCAGGTCCTTTGTCAGGGGAATCGGCCAGGGGGGAGCTGTCGTCAAGAGCATTAGCTCCGAGAACCAAGTCCGGTTGGGCCAGTATGGCGCAACTAGTACACTTGATGCTCCTCTTCCCTGACCTTGCACAGGGTCTGTGCACTGAGGCTCACTGGGGGGAAGGATTACTTCCGCTTGTCCGACGGCCAGCTGTGCGCTAGAGCATCCGTGCCGAGGGGGGCTTCGGGCGGGGAGTACCTTAGCGGGCAATGGGTGGTGTCCAGGGAGGCGAAGGGGTCTACCTGAGTCCGCCCGAACTGTACCCAATGAGCTGGACTGTGCGGGGGTGGAGTCGCCACGCACCGCGAGGCGTCAACTGACGAGAGAGCGCATTGGCTGTCTGGTTCAGGTCGCCTGGGATATGTGTGGCTCGCAGGGATCTGCTCCCCTGCGGACTCCACAGGAGGAGGCGTCGGGCGAGTCGTGTTAGCTGCTGTGAGCGAATGCCACCCTGGCGGTTGATATACGCTATGGCATTTGTGCTGTCCGCCGGACCAGCACGTGCTTGGCCTGCACGAGAGGTTATAGCCCCTTCAGTGCAAGTAGCACATCCAACAACTCTAGGCAGTTGATATGCCTGCGCAGACGGGGGCCCGTCCATCGCCCCGACACTGCGTGCCCGTTGCACACGGCACCCTAACCCTGCAGGGAGGCGTCTGTCGTCACCACGACGCGCCTCATGACCTGCCCGAGAGGGACCCCCGTCCGTAGAAAGGTCATTGAAGACCAGGGGTTAGGGTGCATTGGCAGAGAGGCATAATCACCATCCGCCTGCTGCCTGTGTGCCACGCTCTCCAGGGAACTCGACTCTGTAGCCAGTGTTGGATCGGTCTCATGTGCATCAACCCGAGGGATATCACCACCGCCGCGGATGCCATGTGCCCAGGAGCCTCTGAATTTCAGGGGGACTGCTGGCTGCTTGAAATATTCCAGGCAGTTCAACACTGACTGAGCGCTTTCTGAGTCAGTCGCACTGTAATGGAGACAGAGTTGAGTTCCATACCAAAAAAGAGGATGCTCTGCACAGAGGAGAGCTTGCTCTTTTTCGGTTGACCTGTGGTCCCAATCGATCTAGGTGCTGAAGCACTAGTTACCTGTGTGTACATAACAGATCTCACGAGTGTGTCAAATGAGCCAGTCATCGAGATAGTTTAGTACCCGCACACCTCTCTCCCTGAGGGGAGTGAAGGCGGCTTCCACGATCTTCGTGAAGACTCGTGGGGACAGGGACAGACCGAAGGGGAGGACTCTGTACTAATATGCCTGACCCTCGAAAGTGAACCGTAGGAACGGGCGATGACGAGGGAGAATTGAGACATGAGAGTAAGCGTCCTTCAGGTCGATTGCCATGAATCCATCTTGACATCTGATAGATGCCAGGATGCGCTTCTGCGTGAGCATCCTGAACGGCAGCTTGAGTAGGTGCCTGTTCAGGGTACGCAGATATAGCGACCCCCGCTCTTTTGGGGACGATGAAGTACGGGCTGTAAGACGGACCGCATCCCGTAGTCCCCATGACGGATTGGGAAGCTCTTGTCAGGCTCCCAGGGACTGAGACAGGGAGGCTAGGGGTACGTTCTGCTTCATCGACCTCCCGGGGGTGGTTCGATGGCTGGCAGTGCGGATCCCTCGCTGTGGGGGGGGGGCCCCGGAGAGGAGATCGGCTCTGCAGTTTTACCTGCCTGGCGATGATGTAGCACAACGCACCATCGAATGAGAGTGCTTAGGCTTATGATTATCCTCGACATTGGGTCTTGCCGCAACGTCGAGTTGCCGAACACCGTCGTGTAGAGGGTGAGAGCGGCTGTGATAATACCCAGACGATGATTTGGTACAACGCACCGTCGATTGAGAGTGCTTAGGCTGCTGATTATCCTTGACATTGGGTCTCGCCGTGACGCAACGTCGAGTTGCCGAACACCGTCGTGTAGAAGGTGAGAGCGGCTGTGATAAACACCCAGAGAGAGAGAAAACTCTTAGAAGTGGGCTGTTGGGATGGGGCAGGAACCGTCCCGGATCGACCACCAGCAATGGAGTGGCTGGGGTCGGGCCCGAAGGTATTCTCGATCTCCCTGGGGTCTTCCCATGAGGGCCGCTTTAGCTTCCGCTGCGGCTGCTGACGGGGTGGTTGTCTCCTCTTCGATGTCTCGAAGAGGACCAGGGCTGCTGGGAAGCTCGGATCTCGGTGGCCAGAGGGCGGTCGAGTCGCAGCTGGGGAGGATATACTTGATATCCTCTGTCTGCTCCCTTACTGTCGAGAACTGCAGCTCGACAGTATCACCAAACAGCCCCCCTTGCGAGATGGGTGCATCGAGAAAGCGGACTTTCTCGGCGTTACTCATCTGTGCAAGGTTCAGCCAGAGGTGTCTCTCCTGGACCACAAGTGTGGACATCACCCGACCACCTTGGTCGCCCGTAGAGTGAGGTCGGTGATGCCGCGGAGTTCCTGCATAAGCGCTGAGTTGGTCATACCCTCGTGGAGCTCTCTCCGCGCATAGGCCTGATGGACCTGCAGGATGGCCATAGCGTGGAGAGAGGGGACAGCTTGGCCCGCAACAGAGTAAGCTCTCGACACCTCAGATGCCGAAAAGCCTATGTGCTTTGGACGGGAGTCTAGGTCGAGCCCCTGGGGGACATCGACGTATCCTCTAGCTGCCCCACCATCGAGGGAAGAAAGGGTGATGGAACTAGTTGACGTGTACGCGCTGACGGGGGCGTTCCAGGTCGTACTAGGTTCCTCATGCACTTGCGGGGGAACACGGCACTGGGGGCGAGTGCGGCTTGGAGCCGCTCTCAAGCCCGATGTACCGTGTCTCCAGCCGCGAGCGTTGGGAGAGGCAGTGCGGTGCACCGCAACCCAATGCCGGCGGCCCGGGAAAGCATGGCTGACATTTCGACGTCCGCTTCTTCCTGAGCTCGACCCCCCGAGGGAGGGAGCTTCAAGGAATCGTCGGAATCTGATGCCAGTAAGCCACCCTCCGATGCTGCAACAGACATCTCATCATCACGTACCGTGTCCGATACGTGATTGAGGAACAAGACGGTGCGACCGTCTCATGGGGAATGGTCAGACGAGCAAGACGAGGTGCGAACTGTCCGCGAGCCAGTGGCTGACGGATTAGCGCTCACAGTAATCCTCATATCACCCTCGCTGCTCGCCGTAGCGGGCGGCAGGGCCGTAGTCCTGCCGTCACGGAACGGGAAGCAGACGAGGTGGTGGCTGAGTCCCGTGGGAACACAGCCACCCGTGACGCAACGTCTGAATCGTCAACCGCCCGCAGTGCGGGCAGGACGTATCCACAACATCTGCCCCAGCGTACTGGAAGCAGACATCGTGTCCGTCCCCCTCCTCGATGAGTGTGTTGCACCCACGAGAACAGCGGGACATGCCACGCTGGAGAAATTTGCTCTTTTAGAGAAAAAACTCGAACACTTCTGGAACCGACGAGACGCCTAGGGGAAGTCGCCGCAGGAAGGGACAGTCCGCTGCACCACGTCGTAGAGCCGGCAGTCTTGTAGTTGCTACTTGTAGCGAAGTCTGTTGATCATGAGCGAAGGCTCCAAAGAACAAAAGGTGAATGAATGAGGCACGCCGCCTCCCTTCTATACCCGGATATCCGGGGGCGGAGTCCGGCATGCAAATTTCATTCGCCAATTTTCATTGGCCTTTTCTAAGAAGTTGGAAGCGATTGGTTCTCAGGGACGAACCCCATCTGTCGGTTCGACACAACGTCGAGAGATTTTTAGTATGTTAACTAATGTAGTTAAATAAGGGAAAATGTGCAGGCAGCCGGTTGTTATGGCAGAAATAAGCCCCGAGAGTGTGATCAGGACCCGACGCGAAGCGGGAGGTCTTGTATCACACTGAAGGGACTTATTTCACGATAACAGCCGGCTGCTTGTACATTATCCCGCTAATTACACGGCTACTTGTAATATTTTATCAACTCATTTTTACCGAATGCAGACGTCCTGTGAGGAAAAGCCGTTAACTTTCAGTTTTAAAGTAAGAAACAATGTTCAAATGTCACAAACAGGCAAATTGGTTCAAACATTTGTAAATATAATGTCATATATGTTCTTAAAAGATATATTTATAAGTAATGTTTGTGTAATATTAAACTGCCCCTCTCAAAATGATTTGCAGCATCCGGGTTACAGGGTGTAATTAGTTTTGAGCGGTTTTTATTTGAAAATAACAACCCTTGGAATGTTGCGACTGGCCAAACAGAATCAAGCATTCAAATGAGCTGTGTAATAACTAATGATAACCAAAAGAAACCTGGTAAATTTATTACTGTTAATAGTCCATTCATTTTAAAGTTAATAAAGATCACATCAAAGCTTTGAACAAATGAATACTTACTGCAGCGACATCTCGTCTGGCTGATTCACTTCACCTGTGAACATTAAACATTTTCAAAGTTTACTTTAATCATAATTTAATAAACAGTGCTTCCATTTTCACTGTAAGACATAGAGACATCACATAATGACAGACATTTCACGCATGTCATTTGTAAAGAGCTTTTCAAAACAAAACACCTCAATTAAAACCAGCTTACACCTGCTTTTATTCATCAATAATGAAATTTCAACAAATGTGAACAGTAAATCTCATCAATGTTTGAAAAGCATTTAAAATGTTGTGATGTCCATTTGCCGTGTCTTGTGTTTTCTCTCTGTCTTTTTCTGTTTTAATAAAGCAATAACGCATGAGAGGCTGTGCTTTATCCCGAATAAATCCGAGCTCAAGCGTGTTGTTAGGCTCGACCTCTTCAGTCGGGGTTTTTTCATGTCAAAACATCTCCCGGATCCCAAAAAATAGTTTTAAGTCATGTTTTATCTTTAACAAAAATAGTTTGGAGTCCTCCATACAGTATGCGTTTTGTAAATAATTAAAATGAAACTCACCTGAAATCTTTAAAAGCTGCTGGGCTGAATGTATGAATCTCGCAAAAAAATTCTACAGTTCCCTGCCTACAAAAAATAATTAAATTACTGTTTTGTCCAGAATAATCAGTAAAACAATGTAATATTTTTCTAAGAAACAACATGTATAATCATTTGTATGTAGATATTATGGGATATTTTGTTTTAAGATCAACTGGATGCACAAAATGAATAGAAATAAAATAATAATGTTCCTACCTAGAGCGAGTGAAGAGAGATAAGCTCTGACTGAAATACTGCTCTATTTATATGTTGTATTTATTTATTTCCCCTCCGATCTTAATCCCAGTATGAAGATGTGAGGCACTTTCACAGCTGTATTGCAACAGTTTCAGAATCATCTTTTTGGGGAAGTTGTTTGGGCAAGGTTTAGTTTCTCTTTCACTCTATGTAATGTTTTCCAGAAAACGCTGCTGTGGTGGTCATAAGAGAATGAGAGAAAAAAAAGGAAAACATAATGTTGAGTTGTGTAACAGAGGAGAAATTATATTATGTATATTAAGTAAATACTAAAGTAATACAATAGTTTTCCATGTATGTTATGTTGTCTAAGTTCTAATATGTTGACAATGACAATAGAGGGTAACTTACTGAGTGTTTTGGATCAGTTGATCTGGGTCGATTACTTTGGTCTTTCTCTGAGCGGTCACCTGGTGGGGGGAAGGGGACGCGCGCTGCTCAAGTTAATACACAGCTTCGGAAGAAGATGAAGCAGCTCTGACTCCTGTGGTTTTTCGTAACTGTTTATTTCACCTTACCAGGCGGTGAGGGCGTTACATTTTGGAGGCCCCAGCGAGGATGAATGCGTGAGGTTTGGATTTCTATGACGAGAGTCTATCTTCAGCGCCATTCAGCCTATTACTCAGCGTAGGAGAGCAGCAGAGTAAAAACGTCAAGAGTCTGTGCTACGTCAAGGGGAAAACGGCAAGCAATCTGAGGTCGACTTCTAGTGCCAAGAGCGCTGCGGAATCCCTGTCAGCTAAGGACATTTTTCTTGATCACCCTGCACACATTTCTAGACTGAGTAACTCATGGATCAATCAGAGGACTTGCAATTAGAAGTAATCGGAGCATTGTATGCTCTTTCAAAAGAAAATCTTGCTGAAGTGTGTGAATTCCTAAGTTTTGAAGGGTATGAGCGTGTAATTTGTAAAAGTCGCTCATGTCTTATTTCTGCCATTGTGGGGTACCTAGAGAGAGAGGCAATAGGGCAGCTAGAAGATGAGGGTATGTCCGCGCTTTTGTGTCTAAAAGACAATATTGGTGAAATTCAGCAGGCTAATGGCAAAAGTGAGTTAGCAAAACACGTAGCAACTCTCACATAAGCGCATTGCTAACATCATCCAATGCTATGCTCCCACCAATGAAGCCGAGGAGGAGACAAAAGAAGATTTCTATCAAAAGCTAGAGGAATCCAGGAGAAAATGTAAAGAAAAGGATCTCACCATTTTAATGGGAGATCTGAACGCAAAGGTGGGCAACGATAACACCGGCTTTGAACAAGTGATAGGAAAGCATGGCCTTGGAGTGATGAATGAGAATGGAGAACTCTTTGCTAACTACTGTGCTAACAACAACCTTGTCATTGGTGGAACCCTCTTTCCCCACAAAACATGCCACCGGGTAACTTGGGTATCTCCTGACATGAACACACAAAACCAAATAGATAATTTCTGTATCTCTAAGAGATTCAGGAGAAGCCTTCAAGATGTTTTGGTGAAAAGAGGTGCTGATGCAGGCACTGACCGCCATCTAGTGGTAGCCAACTTAAGACTTAAGTTGAAAAAACACCACAACAGTACCTCAATAGGTAAGCGCTACAATGTGTCACTATTCACAATCAAAGACAAACAAACAGTTTTTCAAATAGAACTTAGAACCGTTTAACAGTACTACAAGAAAGGGAAGAGGAACTCAGAACTATAGAAAACCACTGGCAGCAAGTAAAGGAAGCATTTAAAGGGGCCTGCAAAGCATCAGTTGGGACCAAGAAAAGAAAACATCAGGAAAACATCACCTGACACCTTGATCAGACTAGAGTAAAGGAAGAAACAAAAGGATGTAATAAATAATTGCAAAACAAGAGCAGCTAAGAAAATAGCTGGGGAAACATATAGTAGATCAGACAGGGAGGTAAAAGGAGTGCTAGGAGAGATTAGAGAAACTTTGTAGCAAAGTTTACAGTGGAAGCGGAGGAAGCTGCAAGGCATAATAACATCAAAGCTCTCTATGACAACATCCGACTCCTGACCAAAAAATACCAGAGAGGGAACCACCCAGTTAAGGATAAGTGAGGAAGGATATTGAACACACATGAAGAACAAATGAAGAGGTGGGTCGAGCATTTCTCACACCTACTGAACCAACCTGCTCTGGCAGTAAGAGCAAACATACAATCTTCAGAAGTCCCCCTTTCAGTTGACTGCAGACGGCCAACCAAAGCAGAGATCAAAAAAGCCATCATGCTCTCCAAGAACAACAAGGCACCAGGTATACCAGCAGAAGCTCTTAAAGCAGATGTAGAAACGTCCTCGAAAATTCTATATGACCTGTTATAGGATACCTGGTAGGATCTGGAAGGAAGAAGACCTGCCTTGGAATGAAAGAAGGCCATCTGGTAAAAATACCCACGAAAGGCAACCTAAGCCTCTGCGACAACTACAGGGCTTCTATCCAGGAAAATTCTAAACCGGATAATCTTGCAACGCCTCAAGGCAGCAGTGGATGCAGAGCTAAGAGACAACCAAGCAGGATTAAGGCAAAATAGATCATGTGTCGACCAAATAGTAACCCTGCGAATCATTCTTGAGCAGTCACAAGAGTTTAAGTCACGACTCTATACAGTATTTCTGGACTTCGAGAAAGCATTCGATAGTCTGGATAGGGAAGTACTCTGGCAACTGATGAGACACTACGGCATACCAGAGAAGTTCATCACCATCATCAAGAACACCTATTTGGGAATGCAATGTAGAATCATACATGAGGGCCAGCTGACAGAAGCTTTCCACATCACAACAGGAGTAAGGCAAGGATGCTTACTTTCCACACTTCTATTCCTTTTAGTGGTCGACTGGATCATGAGGCAAGCCACGAACAACAGGCGCAATGGGATCCAGTGGACCCTGTTCACATAACTGGACGATCTAGACTTCGCAGATGATATTGCATTACTGTCCCATAATCACCAACAAATGCAAGAGAAATTGAGTGAGGTAGAACAGAAGGCAGCCGAGACAGGTCTTCGCATTAGCATACGGAAGACCAAAGCGTTCAAGGCAAATATAAAGACGTTGACCAGCTTCGATGGTAAACCATCAACCACTAGAGGACGTCAACTGCTTCATCTATCTGGGAAGCGAAGTAGCGAGTGATGGTCGATCAGAAGGAGATGTAAAGAGGAGAATAGGCAAGGCAAGAGAAGCATTTGGCATGATGGGGGCCATATGGAGAACACGTAACATCACATTCAAAACAAAAATACGGCTATTCAACTCAAGCATAAAAACCATACTCCTCTACGGTACTGATACGTGGAAAACAAGCAGTGGTTCGGGGTAACTCACTGTGATGAGCAAGGCGGGACGAGAGCCGTGAGGGAATGATGCGGGGCCGGTGACGCGAGTGATAATGAGTGTCAGCTACGCGTTGCACCGGCTCCGTATCTCTCACGGTGGAGATGGGAAGCATAAAAGGACGAGCGGCAGAGTGTGCGATGAGAGAGGACCGGGCCCGGACATATGTTAAGTTTGTATTTATGTTCTTGTGGCCAGCAGTCGACCGTGAGGTGGCTGGGGAGTTATACTGTGTTATCCTGATGAATAAAGCCAGTTCGTCAAACCTCCCACTCTGATATGAAAACAAAGGAGCGCTTGAACAAGACGCCCTACTCTTTAAATAGCCTACGTAGGTAACGAAAACAGCAACACAACTGATTAAAACAAAAGCCGCATTTGGAGCTCGAGAGAGGTCTGACAGACAGTTAAGCTTAATATGACATGTCACATGTATGAATACACCTTAGACAAATTTCATGCACCGTTTTTGATCCTTTGAAGTGCACTTCACAAATGGAAAAGTCGTTCCAGATAAAGAGACATTGTTTTTCATTGCTCATTTGGGCATATATATTTTAAACGGCCAAATTATGACATACAATCGTGCTTGCCCTCTCCATGGTTCACATATCAAGGGCTCTGCTTACCCTAAACTTCATCATAACAGCTTGTAAAGTAAATCAACCATTTATAATTGAGGACTGGAAGTGTCTGCTTTATTGACTTTAAATATTTACACTACAGTTATTTAATGTCCAAATATTAAATTAAAAGGTCTTTGTTCTGTAAAAGGGTGTTCTTGCAGCATTATGTCATTACTTTATCATTGGCATAAAATATTTATAAAATGACAATAATATCGACTATTGCAATTATTTCTGATGCAATTAATCGCCAAACAAAAAGTTGTTATCGCGACAGGCCAAATATGCTCATACTTTTTTGTTTGTGTAAGAACTCGAGTTTTTGTGATAAACCTACAGGACAACCACCTAACGTCTCGGTTACGTATGTAACCTCTGTTCCCTGATGGAGGGAAGGAGATGTTGTGTTGAACCGACAGATGGGGTTCCTATGGAAAACGCCACAGCGCTGTGGGGCCACTGGGTAAGCATGATTCCCCCCTGGGGGAAAAACGCTACAGAGAGTATTGTGCATAATACTCTCAGTTTGATTTAATGAAACTGTTGTACACCCCACCTTTATGGATAAAATCAGACCAACGATTAAGTGTTACTGAATATATGAAGAGGATTTCATGATTTAATGACATAATCAGTATACTTAAGCATTTCATTGGATAAAATCAGACCAACGATTAAGTGTTACTGAATATACTTAAGCATTTCATGATTTAATGACATAATCAGTATACTTAAGCATTGTTTGAGTGGTGTTTGAACATATAAGTATATTTTTGAACATATAAGTATATTTTAATCATTATAACCAAGTATAGAACAGATTTCAGTAATATAAAATTCAGTGATGTCTGTAAGATCTGTTTTGACGCCGCTGCTGAATAAGGTTCAGAAGGTAGACAATATTGATGTCTTTGAGGTCTGTTTGACTATGTGGCTGGATAAGGTTCAGAAGGTAGAAAATATTGATGTCTTTAAGATTTGTTTGAAGCCGTGGCTGGATAAAGTTCAGATGTTCAAAAGGTTGAACATGTTGTTCATTTTGCGGCCTGAAAACTGGTACCAACAGCAAAATTCATTTAAAAAAAACAAGTCAAGGTCCGTATTCCACAATTAGATACAAACCTTGTTGCCTAGAAGATAATAGTGGCAGACAAGAATGATTGGATAATAAAAATAAAAGATAAAGGGAATTTACCTGATTGGTTTAGGAAAGAACCTCCTTTCCTAAGATTCACTATAATTGTAGGCTGGAAAACACTTGGTTTTCAGATGACTTTGGACATCTCACTTTGTTTGGCCTGATCAAATAAAGTTAACTCCTTGACACCTGAACCTCCTTTGTCTGAGAGATTTTTTTGAACTTCAAGAAAGACTTTTCCACAACAAGAGCACTATCCTACCATAGGGAGGAATTAGTGCAGACAGCAAATGCTCTCACCTTCAGGGGAGAACTCATAGGAAAATGTGCGGACTGAAGGAGTTAACCACAAGGTGGAGGTCCACCTAGGGAGGTCATGGGTTGCCGAGGTGGGAACCATTCATGAGGATACATCAGACGGAACTGCCGCAGGGGGTGCTTAGTGATGGATGATGGAATGCCTGTTCTTTACCCAGTGGGGAGAGAAGGGAGGCGTAATAGCTGCTGATCCCCCTAGAGGAAGGGGGAAGGGCTTTCGCAGGCATACGCCCTACCGGCTGCCGGTCCTACACGTTGCCCTGCAGGACACGGGCTGACACCGGTTCCACGCGTAGGTATTAGAACCTCACGAAGGTCTTGGGCGTAGCCCAACCCCCAGCTCTGCAGATGTCTGCCAGAGAGGCGCCATGAGCCAGTGCCCATGAGGAGTGTGCCTCACTCCTCATGGGCAGGGGCGATCTTGAGAACGGTATGCCGTAGCGACGGCATCCACGATCCAGTGCGTCACCTCTGTTTGGAGACAGCCCTCCCCTTGTGCTGACCTCCAGAACAGACAAGAGCTGCTCAGAGCTTCTGAAGCTCTGCGTGCGGTCCAAGTAGAGGCGCAGTGCGCGTACTGGACACAACACGGATGGGGTTGGGTCTTCCTCCCCGGTGGGGAGTGCCTGCCGGTTCACCACCTAGTCTCTCGGGGTAGTGGTGGGAACTTTGGGCACGTAGCCAGGCCGGGGTCTCAGGATATCGTGAGAATCACCGGGCCAGAGTTCTAGGCAATCTGTGGACAAGGAGGGTTCTTGCATCAGGAGAGCCGTCTTTATCGTGAGGTGAGAAAGAGCGGCAGCTCCGAGGGGCTCGAAGGGGGGGGCCTCTTGAGGCCCGCCACCTAGGTCGCAAGAGGGTACGGAGCGCGGATGAGGCGGTAGCCTTCTCGCGCCCCCTTAGGAACCTAATGACCAGGTTGTGCTGTCCCAGAGGCTTCCCAGCAACTGGGTCGTGATGAGCGGCCGTAGCGGCTACATACACTCCCAGTGTGGAGGGGGGAGATGTTACTCTCCAGTCTCTCTTGAGGAAGGGACAGCACGTTCCCGATCGAGCAACTCCGTGGGCCTTCTCTTCGAGAAGAGCACCAGGACGAGAAGAGGCGCCACTTATGGGCGTATAGCCGCCTAGTGGCCGAGGCCCTAGTCTGAGTGGTGTCCCAACCCCCGGGGGTGGGCCACTCAGGATCTCCTCGTCCCGTCCAGACATGGAAGTTCCAGGGGTCTGCCTGGTATGTCATAACGTGCCCCTTCCCCTGGGAAAGGGGGTCCTTCGCCAGGGGGATCGGCCAGGGGGGAGTTGTTGTCAAGAGCCTTAGCTCCGAGAACCAAGTCCAGTTGGGCCAATAGGGCGCAACTAGTAAAACTTGATGCTCCTCTTCCCTGGCCTTGCACAAGACCTGTGCAATGAGGCTCACTGGGGGGGAAGACATACTTCCGCTTACCCCGCGGCCAGCTGTGCGCTAAGGTATCCGTGCCGAGGGGTCCCTCGGTCAGGGAGTACCAAAGCGGGCAATGGGAGGAGTCCGGGGAGGCAACAGGTCCCCCTGTGCCTGGCCGAACTGCTCCCATATGAGCCGGACTGCGCGGGGATGGATTCGCCACTCTCCGCGAGGCGTCGACTGATGAGAGAGCGCGTCGGCTGTCTGGTTCAGGTCGCATGGGATATGTGTGGCTTGCAGGGAGCTGATCACCTGCTGACTCCACAGGAGGAGGCGTCGGGCGAGTTGTGTTAGCTGCCGTGAGCGAATGCCACCCTGTCGATTGATATACACCACGGCAGTTGTGCTGTCTGACCGGACCAGCACGTGCTCGCCCTGCAAGAGAGGCTGCAGCCTCTTCAGTGCAAGTAGCACAGCCAACAACTCTAGGCAGTTGATATGCCAACGCAGGCGGGGGCTCATCCACCGCCCCGACACTGCGTGCCCGTTGCACACGACACCCCACCCCTGCAGGGAGGCAACCGTCGTCACATGACGTGCCTTGCTGCTCTAGGGGAATCCTGTCCACCAAAAATGTCATTGAAGACCAGGGGGTTGGGGTGCGTCAGCAGAGAGGCATGATGACCATATGCCTGCTGCCGGTGTGCCACGCTCTCCAGGGAACCCGACTCTGTAGCCAGTGTTGGGGCGGTCGCATGTGCATCAACCCGAGGGGGACCACCATGCCATGTGCCCAGGAGCCTCTTAAATGTTTAGGGGGACCGCTGACTGCCTGAAGTGCTTCAGGAAGTTCAACACTGACTGACCGTGCTCTGAGTCAGTCACGCTGTCATGGGGATGGAGTAGAGTTCCATACCGAGAAAGAGGATGCTCTGCACAGGGGAGAGCATGCTCTTTTCTCAGCTGACCTGTGGTCCTAACCGATCTAGGTGCCGGAGGACTAGGTCCCTGTGTGTACACAACAGATCTCGTGAGTGTGCCCAGATGAGCCAGTCGAGATAGTTAGTACCCGCACACCTCTCTCCCCTAGGGGAGTGAGGGCGGCTTCCACCATCTTCGTGAAGACTCGTAGGGACAGGGACAGACTGAAAGGGAGGACTCTGTACTGATATGCCCGCCCTCGAAAGTGAGACATGAAAGTAAGCGTCCTTCAGGTCGATTGCCATGAACCAATCTTGACATCTGGTAGACGCCAGGATGCGCTTCTGCATGTGCATCCTGAATGGCAGCTTGAGTAGGTGCCTGTTCAGGGTACGCAGATCTAGCAAACCCCCTTTTTGGGGACGATGAAGTAGGGGCTGCAAAACCCATTGAATATCTCTGCTAGAGGGACGAGCATGATTGCTTGCCAGAGGGGTGGCGACCCTGGCCCGAAGCACGGGAGCATCCTTGCCTCTGACTGAGGTTGAGAGGATGCCCCGAACTTCAGCGGGCGTCTGGCGAGTTGGATCACGTAGCCAAGACGGATCGTATCCCGTAGCCACCGTGACGGTTTGGGGGCTCTAGTCAGGCTCTCAGGACCGAGACAGGGGCTAGGGGTACGATCTGCTTCATCGACCTCCCAGGGGGTGATTCGATGGCGGGCAGTGTGGATCCCTTGCCGTGGGGAAGCCCCCGGGGAGGAGATAGGCTCTGCTGCTTACCTGCCTGGCAATGATGTAGCACAACTCACTGTCGATTGAGAGTGCTGAGGGCTGCTGATTATCCTCGACATTGGGTCTCGCCGTGACGCAACGTCGAGTTGCCGAACACCGTCGTGTAGAGGGTGAGAGCGGCTGTGATAAACACCCAGAGAGAGAGGAAAATCATAAGAGAGTGGGCTGTTGGGACGGGGCAGGAACCGTCCCGGATCAACCACCCAGCGTGGAATGGCTGGGGTCGGGCCCGATGGTATTCTTGATCTCCCTGCTGTCTTCCCATGAGGGCCGCTTCTGCTTTCACCGTGGCTGCTGACGGGGCAATGGTCTCCTCTTCGATGTCTCTTCCAGGGGGGCCGCCTGAGTGGGGGGAGCCGGAGGGCGTTGAAGAGGACCAGGGCTGCTGGGAAGCAGACGGTGCACGGGACTCGACGGCCGAGGGCGGCCGAGTCGCGGCGGGGGAGGATATGCTTGATAGCCTCTGTCTGCTTCCTTACTGTCGAGAACTGCTGCTCGATTGGGTCAAGGGGACAGGTGGTGGGGTGGCTGGAGATAAGTCTGGTGACTTCAGTGTCAGTCATTGGGGCGAAAGAGGAGAGTTCAATGTTTGAAGTGAGGGTAGTGTGTACCAAGGTCTGAGGTCCTGAGAATTATTTGCTGATGGATGTTTGTTTTGATGATGATGATGTTTTCTCTGTGAAAAATACAGCAAAGTCCTCCACAGTCAAAGATGAATTGTGTGGGGGAGGAGGGGGCAAAGAAGAGAATTAATCGTCTTGAAAAGCTGCCGAGTGTTAGGTGGTAACCTAACCTCACCTTGGTGGTATAGAAAGACGTTTTAGCTGTGGTAACACTAGCAGAAAAAGAGGAGAGTAGTGACTGGTACTCCCTTAGGTCAGCAGGATTCTTTGTCTTGCTCCATTTCCTTTCAGGAGACCTGAGTGTACTCCGTTGTTCACAGAGGATATCAGACAGCCAAGGGCAGGAGGGGGTGCTAGGGGAGACAGAGTGAAGGTTTCATCTAAAATAAACTGGTGGTGGTGTAGGTGCAGTGCATGTAGGAAGGAGCATGTTGAAAGTGATGAAAAAGTGGTCAGAAATGTAAAGAGGTGTGACTTGAATGTTATCTGTGGTGCAGTTACAGGTGTAGATGAGATCAAGCTGGTTTTCTGATCTGTGAGTACCAGCTGTGGCGTGGCGAGTGAGGTCGAACGAGGCGGTGAGGGTGTGGAGGTCAGAAGCATAGGGTTTCTCCAGGTGGATTTTGAAGTTCCCAAAGACTACAAGAGGGCCGCCACCCTCCGGGAATGATGAGCACAGCACATCTAACTCTTCAATGAAATTGTGAAGAGGACCTGGGGGGACGGTAAACTACAACAACACTGAGCTGAGTAGGAGAAGTGATATTAACAGCGTGGTATTCAAATGAATAGTTGTTGCATAGGGAAGATAGTGGGAAATATTTCCTATTATTGTTGATAAGCAAACCTGTGCCTCCTCCTCTTCCAGTTTGGCAGGGAGAGTGAGAGAAGCAGTAGTTTGTGGAGTGAGCAGCGGGCGTAGCTGAGTCCTCA
Organism: Triplophysa rosa; assembly: GCF_024868665.1. Lineage (NCBI taxonomy): Eukaryota > Metazoa > Chordata > Actinopteri > Cypriniformes > Nemacheilidae > Triplophysa > Triplophysa rosa. The sequence continues at coordinate 770,383 of NC_079911.1, forward strand.
GGACGAATCCATGTCTCAGTAAGACCTAGAATGTGAATGTCAGACTGGCTAGCAAAAGCATGGATGAAGACAGTCTTTTTCACAGCTAGCAGGACTAGCAGTTCCAGAGACCCACAGAGAGACGTTATAATTATCAAAATTAAAAGAAATAAACATTTGAAATATATCAGTGAAATATATAATGAATGAATATAATATACAAGTTTCACTTTTTGAATGGAATTAGTGAAATAAATCAACTTTTTGATGATATTCTAATTATATGACCAGCACCTGTATATATATATATGTGTGTGTGTGTGTGTGTGTGTGTGTGTGTGTGTGTATATAT
>NC_079911.1:770721-777425 GCF_024868665.1 Triplophysa rosa
ATATATATATATATATATATATTAATTATTATTAATTTATACTGTATATTTATCTGCAATCCATAACTTATTTGGGTAAAATAAACCAAAATTTTGTTATTGGGCATGTACCTAAAAATCAGTGTTGGAAACTGTCTGCCTACTTTCCCCTGATTTACAACGTTAAGCTTATAATAGTGATTGGTACTGTATATTGAGCTGTACGCTTTTGTGTGAAATTTAACATCGGTTGACATCAACCCATATGAAGATAAATACATAAAGTAACCTGCAATTTCATTTTTCAAACAGAGATGTCGACAGAGATGCAAAAGTAAAAAATTGCAGTTTCAAAAATATTACAAATATGTATCCATTTTGGCTTGGTTTCATACACTTTTAATTGACTTTTAGTTACAGTTAATTTAATTGAAAGAATTAAGCTGCTGAATGACACCTTATTATAGTATATAAAGAAAAGTAAAGAGCTGCAAATCCTTAAAAAAAATATTTATCATTTTTTATATTATTATATTATTTCATGTACTCCCTGTCATCATATCATTCCAACACATTCTTTCTTTGTTGTAAAGTCCATGGTGTCTGCCTCTGTACTGCCATCTTGTTACTCTTAATAGGTTAGGAGACCTCTTCAGCTCTCTTAAATAATTTAGGAGCTGAGACCTAGTCTTAACACTTATAAACCTTTATGAATCACTATTATTCTTAAGTGTAAGAATAAGAGTAAAATTACGTCATTCTTAGAATTTTGACACACTTAAGAGTACAATTTTACTCTGAGTAGGTTTGTAACATTCCATGTTTTCTATATACGCCTGGGCGGTCATGGCGGACGCTGCGACACGAGGGGTGGTTGCATTTGCGTCTATGCTTAAACGATCTCGTCTGAAACCTGAGATATATAACACTGTTGACGGCAAAGTTATTGTTGAGGATGAATTTCTCAATTTTCTTGCTGTTAAAATTAAGACTAAGCCAGGATGAAATTGTCCTGCTGGCTGCAAAGACGTTTGATTCTGATTGGATTGAGGCTTCAAAGAAGGTACTGTTTGAATTATGTCCTACAACTCAACGGAATATTTCTCATAAAGGGCCACAGAAAGACATTAATAACATAAAAAGCTGCCTTAAAGTGATGAATGAATGCGGCGAAGATATCCCACGATTTGTTTCACATTATTTGGATGAGTTGCCGCCAGTGTCCTTTGATAGTATTGATGTCTCAAGTTTGCTTGGAAGAATGGAGCAGCTGAGTGTTGAGCTTAGCTCTATGAAACACGCACTGGAACTACATGTTAATGTGGGTGAAGATCTACGAGCTATTACGGTGGATATTAACCGAAGAGTGTGTGCACTGGAGCAATCGACGGAGTCGACACAAGGTGGTGGTCCGGTGGTGTCGGCAGCAACGGTCAGAGCTACACGGATTGTGAGTACGGCACTTGGGGCCGCATCCGCGGAAATTTTGGAGACGGGCATTGGAGAAGGAGCTGCGGTGGCGAGGTCCTTATCTTTGAATGCTCAGAGAGTGGAAAGTGCTGTGACAATGGAGGGAGGTACAGGAGTGACAACTTCCTCAGATTCTCCGAAGTGGAGTCGGGTAGTAAAAAAGGGTCGTCGACAAGGTGTTGAGAATCCTGCTGTCGCTAAATCAAGGTCGCTTCCTGTTATTCTCAGGCAGAAAAAGAAGTCAGGTAATGTCATGTCTGTTGTTGGTTCTGGAGCTGTGGCCAACATCAGAATGGTTAAGACCAAACTGGTGAGTGTTTTTGCCTCCAAGTTTACACCTGACTTAGATGCCTTGACTTTGTCTGAATATTTGAAAGAAAAACTTGGTCGCGATGTTGTTTGTTTGAAGATTGAAACTGTGCAAAGCAGATACAGTTCATTTAAAGTATCTGCTGAATGTAATGAAGTCAGTGAAATGTATGACCCGCAGCTCTGGCCTGAAGGGGCTCTTGTTAGACGCTATTATGAGCCGCGTAGAGTGGGAGTCATTGGGTCTAATTCTGCACCAGTCGCTGGGGAAAGAGTGAGCACTCAGGGAGTATAAACAAGTATTGGAGCCACCATGGACATTCGGGTTGTCTCATACAACTGTCATGGTCTGCGTGTGGGCCAGAGTGATGGGGATAAAGCTCGCCGTATGGTTGTGGACAGCCTCTTGGAGAACTGTGATATTTTATGCCTGCAAGAGACTTTTTTGGCAATACAGGATTTGGATAAATTGAATTCTTTTAACGATAACTTTAATGGTGCTGGTGAATCCACAACAGATTTGGGTATGGATTTAATTAAAGGTAGGATATCTGGGGGTGTAGCCATACTGTGGAAAAAAAGCTTAGACTCACTGGTAAAGGTGGTTAGACTGGATGTTAATTGGTGTATTGCAATTCAGATTACTTATCAAGATAAGCAATTTATTATTTTAAATGTGTATACACCTTACCAAAGCCGACATAATGAAGATGAGTATTTAAATAGATTAGCTTTTATCAGTTCTTTTATTGAAAGTTCCGTTATCTCCAGTGTGTATGTCATAGGGGACATGAATGCGGACATTTCAGACAGAAATTCATTATTTTCTAGTCATATTGTTCAGTTTTGTCAAGAGAATAATTTCATATTGTCAAGTAAAGTGTGTTTGCCTGTAGATAGCTATACTTATGTTAGTGAGGCTTGGAACACTACGTCATGGTTGGACCATTGTATTAGTACAGCAGATGCGCATGCATCGCTGAGGGTTATGAGTATCTTATATGATGCAGTAACAACTGATCATATACCTGTGTCTGTTGTGATAAATGTTGACTACTTAATAGCGATGTCTAATAATGAAAGTTATATCAATGTAGCAAAAATGGATTGGTCAGCACTAACTAAGGAAGACCTTTTAGCCTATTTTGTGAGAACAGATAAATACCTGAGTGATATTCATTTACCGAGGGATGCAATGATGTGTAGTGATGTTAACTGTAAGGATGTAAATCATCAGAGGGATTTATGTTCAATGTATAATGATATAGTTAATGTCCTGCATGGATGTAGTAAGCCATTTTATAAATCGAAGGGTATAATGAATAAGACTAGGCCTGGATGGAGTAAGTATGTAGCTACATATCAAGCTCAAGCCCAGGAAGCTTATAAATTATGGGATATGGCAGGTAGACCCAGGCAAGGGCCAGAGCTTGAGCATAAGAAGTCCACAAATGCAAGATATAAGTATGCTATTCATTTTATTTGTAAAAATGAGCAAACTATAAGGGCTGATTCTATGGCTATGAAGCTCTTAAATTCTAATATTACTGACTTTTGGAAAGATGTCAGAACTCTTAATAGTTGCAGAGTATCTCTTCCTTGTACTGTAGATGGAGTTTCTGGGACAGAGAATATTGCAGAATTATGGAGACAACATTACTGTAGTCTTTTTAATTGCATCCAAAATGAATTATACAATGTGGGCAATTACCAAGTTAATGATCCAATAGTGATTATGTCACGTGAGGTGAATCAAGCTTTAAGTAAATTGCCTCAAAACAAAGTTAGTGGCCTAGATAATATTTCTGCTGAACAACTTAAAAATGGAAGTAAGAGGATAGCTCCTTTATTAGCTATTTGTTTTACTGGCTTTTTGATTCACAGTGTGTTACCAGATTCAATGTTGTCTGTTTTATTAGTACCAGTTATTAAAAACAAAGCTGGAAAGGTGGGTAACCTCGATAATTATAGACCTATAGCTTTAGCTAGTATCCTGTCTAAAGTGTTGGAAAAAATCCTGTTGGATAGGTTAAATGTGTTTATTAATTCTACAGACAGCCAGTTTGGATTTAAGGCTAAACATGGTACTGATCTGAGCATTTATGCATTAAAGGAAATAGTAAATAAGTATAGAGATAACAATTCTTCAGTTTTTACGTGTTTTAATGATGCGTCTAAAGCTTTTGATCGGGTTAACCATGCTAAGCTATTTTCTAAAATGAGACAAAGAGGGGTGCCAGAATATATTGTGAGAATTCTGGCCTATTGGTATGCCCACCAGTTGATGCGAGTAAAATTGGGTAATAAGGTCTCTCTGCCCCTTTTGGGGTGGGTAATGGTGTGAGACAAGGAGGGATTCTGTCCCCAGTTTTGTTTAATCTTTACATGGATGAGTTGTCTGAACGTTTGAATGTCTGTAAAACTGGTTGTATGATTGGTAATACTTTAGTGAATCATATTATGTATGCAGATGATCTTGTGGTGTTTAGTCCTAGCAGTGCTGGTCTTCAACAGCTGTTAAACTTATGTTCTGATTATGGTCTTGAACATGATATTTTATATAATCCTGATAAGAGTGTGGTTATGATATGTAGAACTAAGGAGGATAAAAGTATAAATTTCCCAGTTTTTAAGTTGAAGCTGAACGCATGACAGATGATGAGGATATTGAAAGGCAATGCCGTGTGATGTATATGCAGGGGAATATACTTCTACGTAAGTTTAGTTTCTGTTCAGATGAGGTGAAGGTGTCACTTTTTAAAGCATATTGTACAACACTTTATACTGCCCATTTGTGGTGTAATTACAGAGCATCTAGTTTACAGAAGCTGCAAGTAGCTTATAATGATGCAATGAGAATCTTATTAAGGAGACCTAGATGGCATAGTGCAAGTGAAATGTTTGTGAGTGTAAGAGTAATCACTTTTAAAGCACTGTTACGAAATCTTATGTATAGTTTTATCTGTCGGCTTAATGCTGCTAAAAATGAAATTATTGTGGGTTTATCAAATATAGGGGTTAGTACTACACGGTATCAGTCAAAGCTGTGGAGACACTGGTATTGCTGTATTTTGTAACTCTTTATGTTTGTGATGGATCCTATGGTTGTATATGTTGTTTATTTTCTATTGTTTATTATTTCTTTTTATTGCACCTTGAGTCTGTAATAAAGTTTGATTGAAAGTTTGATTGATATACATACGGGCGCTGATTTCTACACACTTTCATGGACCTAGTTTATTTTCAACAATACATACAGTAAGTCTCAGTTCTTTAGGGAGCCGTCAGCTGAGCTCTGTGAGAAATTTTGAACATTTTTGTTGATAAAGTGAGTGCTATCCATTCTTCTTTCGCCGCACAGCTCCCAGACCTGTCTTTGAATTCGCAGTCCAGTCCATTTATCTTTCACAATTTCCAACACGTTTCTTTAATGGTACTTTCTGATTTTGTTAGCAAGATGACGGCAACCACCTCGTCACTCTATGTTGTTCCAGCAGATATTCTAAAAGCAGCATTCCCAGTAATCAGCTCAAGTGTCCAACTGTTGATGAACTCATCTTTGGGCACTGGTTTGGTTCCGAACTGCTATAAGCATGCGTTTGTTCCCAGATAGCAAAATTCCTGTGGCCCAAATCCGGCCCACACCAGACACTTACATTTGGCCCACATACCGCATGGAATTATGGCAATTGGGCGGTCCGCTCCTGTTTGCCAGCTCTGGGCCACAAATAAGCCATAGCAATACCACATATCAGCCAGAATTCAACCAAATGTACCAGAACTGACCCTATTCTGGGCCACAGTTGGCTTTTAGTCTGGCCCAGATCCGGCCCACACCAGACACTTACATCCGGCCCACATACCGCATGGAATGATGGCAATTGGGCGGTCCGCTCCTGTTTGCCAGATCTGGGCCACAAATAAACCATAGCAATATCATATATCAGCCAGAATTCAACGAAATGAACCACACTCAAAAAAATGATTCTTGTCAGTAATTCATATTAGGCAAATAATTTAAATAAAATATATTTAAAAAAGTATAAAATACATATTATTCTTTTGATTTACTTTTACATGACATAAATATAATGCATTCAAGATCAATGTGATGAAATTACATACACTTTACTTGATTCGTTGCCGTAAGGCGCAAATGTAGATGCTGCGCATGACCCTTAGAGTAAAAATGACTGATTGCGGAAGCACGTTGTTGAGCAGGTTTCTTTTGGAGGGAAGCTGAGCTGTCGAAAGCACGTTGCTTACTCGGCATATTACAAAAGGTAGGATATCTTTAAACATTTTAGGCTTCAACAACTGTCTAAATGATAAAGCTTTGCCTAATAAGAGACATCGTTTTGCCATCACTGTACTTCACACGAATTAAAATAATAGTTTTGCCATCACGTAAGTTACTTTAGGCGAATAAACTTGATGTTTACTTCCTTCAAGTTTAAAACGAGTGTTCTTTTTAATACGTGTTGTCGATTGACTGTTTGCATTTTGCATCTAACAGATTACGCATACATGCATGATTTTAAAAAATACCGAAAATAACAGCTTCATTATGTCGACATTCATTGGCATTATGGAAAAACGTTGCAATAACACGATAAATCGATCTTATAGAAGTATGCTATATTCTTTGCACTTAATGCAGAAACGTTCCACAAACACATCTAATCAAGCATTTATACGTTATCGACCTGCACACGTGTAAATGATGTCAATGAAATGGAACATGCATGCAGAGTTATAATTGCTTTACACGAGAAGATGAACAGCAGGCGTGAGCTGAAAAATCTGGAAGGGCAACTGGCCGATGAAGAAAAGAGGAATGTGATGGTCAGTATAACTATGCCTGGCCAATACTAATACTATTTTTTCTGTGTTTTTGATGGTGAAAAAATGACATTTTTCAAAATCTTTTCAGGTGTCTCGGTTAG
>NC_079911.1:777967-826229 GCF_024868665.1 Triplophysa rosa
AAGGTGGAACTGAGACTCTGGGAGCTCACGGTTTTGGCCCACTTCTGACAGCTTTGCCCGAATATCAGACAGAAGATAGAGGACCCGCCTTTGGAATTCTGAAAGTCAAATTGGATTGAAAAACATTTGTCCCATTTGCAAAAACATTACTTTCAGTTAGAATATGAGGTGGTATACTTACTTCCATTATCTAATGGGAATAGCTCTCCGCCCTCTCTGTGCTGGTTCCCCCTACCTGGTCTTTGGGACCACTCATAAGAAGAGCGGGAGCGCTGATGTGGAGAGCTGTCCTGTGGGCGTGAAGAGCTGTGGCGTGGAGTGTGGGACCGCTGGCGTGGAGTGTGGAACTGCTGGCGTGGGGTGCTGTGGGTTGGAGATTGGGACCGGTGGCGTGGAGTGTGGAACTGCTGGCGTGGGGTGCTGTGGGTCGGAGATTGGGACCGGTGGCGTGAAGTGCTTTGGCGCGGAGTGTGGGGCACCTGGCATGGAGTGTGGGACATCCCGCGTGAAGTGCTGTGGTGCAGAGTGTGGGACCGTTGGCGTACAGTGTTGTGGCGCGGAGTGTGGGACCGCTGGCGTGGAGAGCGAGAACTTTGGAGCAGAAAGTGAGAGTCATGGAGTGGACTGCCGGACCTGGATTTAGAATTATTTTCTTCTGATCAAGATGCTTGGCTAGACATTTCTCGAATCCTTGGTGGTGTTGGAAAGGACAGACCTGAGGGATGAAAGACAACCAAATGTAACAATAAGATGAAGGATTGGCAGCAAATATATACACTGTTTTGAATCTGGATATTGCTAATTATACCACAGGTCTGTTGAGTGCTTAATTCTGATTGGTTGACAAACGTTCTATGGGTATGGCTGGGCAATGTGACAATGTTATCATATATCGCCGATGTCTTGCAAATATCCCGATGCCGATTACAACAGACAGATACCAGATGATAATTGATAATAATGGAAAATACGCGTTATAACATTATCATGCGATATAGGCTTTAGCGTGAACGTTAATGTTCATATGCCCAGGCAGTCAGTAACAGTGGCAGAATTCAGGAAACGCTGTTTTGTTGAATGTGCTGCTGTTTTCTGCCGGTTGCCGCAGAGATAGACCAAGAGAAAGACGAGCTGTGTCGGCAAAGCAAAACCTCACGCACGCAGGGCTGTACCGTTGTTCCAATTGTCCTACCCTGTCAGATTTTCCTACCGCAGCGCAAAATTTATTATAATCTAAACCACATCAACAAAATAAACAGGTAGGGTGATTTTACAATGCAAAATACCCTATCAGATAGTCCTACCATCTTAAAATAAACAAAATAAATTAACATCGTAAATAACCTGTCAGATTATCCTACCAGCATAAAAGAAACATGTAGGACTCATTTACAGCGCAACACCCAATCAAATTGTACTATAGGTATTAAATAATATGTAGAATGATTTAACAACGAAAATACACAATCATATTCCCGTAGCAGTATAAAATAAACAGGTAGAATGATTGTATAGCGCAAAAAAAATGACGTAGGATGAAATTTCAGGACACCTGCAAAATTTTTCTACTGCATAAAAGCTATGGTTTATCTACGCGCTTTACCTGACGAGTGTGTGTGTGTGTGTGTTTGTTTGTTTGGCACTTGGTGGGTCTGAAACGATTCCCTCCCGGTCCGTATCCGCAGATTGATCGTCTGCGTAATGTTGCATGCAGTCAAACACACCCGATATTATCGGATATTGCAATGATTTTCAAGTTGATTATTGATTTTTTTTAAACATCGCCCAGCCCATATTTTCAGGGATATGCACGGCCTAAGGTGTACGTCTCATACATGTCGACCGCATTACAGTGTTCCATATCACTTCGCCAAGTTTCAATAACAGAAAGGTTATAATGTAGCCAAGATTAAATAACAGGAAGGTTATAGTGTAGCCTACAGGCCATAACGGCACACTGCGCTTTATCTGACGTTTTTCCCTCAAACTTTCCTGTTAATGGAAAGGTGTGCCTTTATTTTTATTTATAAATAAATAAAGCATTTCAAAAACAATATAGTAATACATATATTTAAATCGAATGAATAAAATAACTAAATAGAAAAATAAAAGAAAAGAAAAATGTCAAGTCCAGTGATTCTGAGGATTGTTTTTGGTGGGCAGGATTATGCAAGAAAACTTGTACTCAAGAAAGGAATCCCAATGTCTGTCGATGACCTTGTCCATGACATAATCACAGTTTTTGGGGTGAAGCAAAAGTTCAGGCTGCAGTACAAAGATAAGGACTTTGGAAATGAATATGTGAATCTCATGTCTACCAGTGAAATTGAAGACAGGGATACCCTGAAACTGATTTTTCTATCAACCGAAGACTCTAATTCCAGCATGCAAGAGACTGAGCCTGCTTTACCTTACTGCTCCACCACACCTTCACCCAGTGGATTTAGTACAGCTACCTGTGATACTGCTGACGTGAGAGATGTAAGCCCCTCTTCTATTGACCCAGCCCAAGAAGTCAATTTGTATGATGACTCGGTATGCAGCAGTGCTGATACTGTCGTAGTTTCGTCTCCCGAGTCAAGAACCTGTTCTTGGCCTTTTTGTAGTTCTTATGTTCTGGTAATATTCTGCTTTGTTGTGTCAAAACAGAGTAAGGAAACTTTGCTACTGCACCTAAAATAAGACCGCCTTGAAGGGTTGGCTCAGGAAATCTTTAGGTATGTTGCATACCTAACTAAGAGCTTGTTTAGGCAGATAAAGCAGCAAGTTTAAATGTTAAAAATGTGTTACTGTAAACTGTGAAGTTAGAAATGTGTTCCTTTTTATTTTTTATATATATTTGTACATTTTATGTTCTTTAAGTGACTTGATTGTTTATTGAAATACACTGTACTGAGCAGGGATAACTTAGTTACCTTGAAAATGGTAAAAGATTTTTTTTGGGGGGAAATTCTGTGAGTTCGGGTTGGAAAAACACAGTACTGTGGACTTTATGCTTGTCTGGTCTCTTATGTTCTCAGCTTTGTTCATTTTAGCATCTGAACATGGTTGTTGTGAGAGAGACTGGGTTACCAGGTATTAAGATGGATGTTACTTTGACTCATGGAGAAATTGCAACAATAAATGCTTGTGAATTAAATTATGTTTTTGACCATTTATTTAATAGTATTAAATATGTATAATAGTTATATAAAGCAAGTAACAAGAAGTTATTTAAAAAGAGTAAAGATTATGCATAACACAATCTTAAATCGCACTTTATTTGTTCACATAAAATTTATTTAATTTGTTCACGTAAACTGAACGTGATTGTAAAGCTTAAACAAAAATGTAACATTTTACGTTGGATTTATGTGACTAAATTGGATGGAAAATTGACATGTAATTGAAATACATAAGTTTTAACTTTTGGGGTTAAATATTTTTTTGAGTGTACAGTAGTATCAAAACATATATTATCCTCCAGCACCAGAAACTAGGGACCTGTCAAAATGGGCAGTTATTCTGTACCTAAAATAAACCCTGGGTAATTTTTTTTCTTTGATACCCTCTTGACAGGACCACATTCTTCCTCACTGAGCTCTGCAGTACTTGTTTGGTCGAATGTCTCACACACTTCCTGATTATCTGAAGTAAATAGAAAACAAACAAGCTTTTAATACCTTCATTGATTTGATTAGTAGAAAAAACAATTTCGCTTTTAAAAATGGATGTTAACTCACTTGACTTGAATTTGATTTTCAGCAGTGGAAACATTTTCCAGCTACTTGCTGGCGTTCGCATCTCTTTAGCTGCTTTAGTTACATTAGCCCCTGGTGGCCAGTGTACCATGTTGTCCTTCACCCAAACCTCTGGGATGACTCCCTCCTCCTCTCCATTTGGCTCTTTCCAAACCGCCCTGACCCACATCATGAGACCTATACAAAAATCAAAACAAATCAGTAGTAACTGAGAAGTGTTTTTATTGCAGTTGTAACAACTAGGCAGCTTAATCATTCTCTGAACATGCTGCATGCAATCTATATAAGGGCAGCATTTTCCCCTCCACTCTCAGAACAAGCATCATATACAACCTCCACACCCTCACAAAGATAATGGAAAAGCAGTTAGAAACATTAGTTGATACAAGTGATATACTTACAATTCAGTTACGTTCTATTTCATGCAACATGGGGAACAAAATGAATCCTGTGTCAGCTTCACCAGGGTTGGCTGCAGGCAGACAACTTTACGAATTAACTGATGTTTACTGATCAGTCGACGTGTAGTTCTACTGATATCTCTAACACAGATGATGTTGAGCAGTTTAGAATCACACGGATCAGTGAAGAAACTCTCTGTGTTGCATTGGCGTAGCACATCGCAAACCAAGGTGCCTTCTTCATGCATTTCCTTCACAAAGACATAGTCCTTGTTCTGAAGGATGAAACAACAATCTCTTGGCCTTGTGGATATGCGAGTAAAGCTCTCTTTGGTAAAAGGCCTAGATTTTGTAGAATTTTCTAGTTCTGCTAGACGCTTGGCAACTTGGGCTATAGGATTGCGAGATTGTCTGACCATTTTCTTTAGAGTCTGCAGGTAGTTCTCAAATGGAAAACATGAAATCCCATTCAGTGAACAGTTGAAGTGTTCCACATCATCTGGTAAGTGAATTAGTGAGTGTACGTTGTATACAGCGAAGGTGTTTCCATATATAGCCTCACACTTCTTCAAATAGTACATGAGTAGCTCTCGGGCATAGTCTGAGTGTTCCTTACGCGCTGCATCATCCGAATTCAACAGGACTGACACCCCAACCATCAAGGAAAGAAAGTGATCGTATACAGCATGTGAAACCACTTTTCTTAGAACCACTGGTCCAGTATAAAGGAGAAACTGTCTAAGTTCCGTAGCCTTCCATCTGTCTAATTCCAGTAAAGTCCTAGGTTGCCGTGCAAACTCACTAGGTAGTTCTCCATTCAATGCCTACAGTTTATCTGAAATGTCACTCCTTTGCTGAAATGACAGTCTGCATGTGTGGGGTCCTCTCTGCATGTAGTGAAGCATTCTCCTAACTACACCCAAACACACCAAGTGCATGTAGTCCAATGCAAATGGCCGAACACATGGAATTCCAGCTAGTGTCAGTGGGGATTTCCTAATTTGATGGTCTTTGTAGGCAAGTCTACTGAATTTTGCTTCAGACCTTGCAACAACACCAGGCGCTGTAGCACCAAGAACAACTCGTCCCACATAGGTGCCTTTAACTGTGCAGCGCTCACAAGCGAAGTAGCTATTGTGATTCTTTATGCATTTCAGGAATGATCGAGCTGGTGCATCACAAACAAAGGCTTTTACAGTCACTTGCAGTGCTTTCTCTACATGGACTATGCCATCTTGCATAAGTTGCTGCAACTCCTATAGAAAATCAGAAAGGTAATCTTCAACTGGGCTGGGTTTTGCTTTTCCACAATAGAGTGCCACAATGAAGGGTGCAAAATCATGGAAACTGCACAGGATTGGCCACATTTGCAGACTTGATGATTTAAACAGTGGAATACCATCAATGTTGAAGCACATATCTATTCGGTATTCAGGGAAAACAGGATTCTGGAATAAAACCTTCAGAACTCCTGATGCAATACCAAAGTAGGCATATTGTCCACCACACAGTTCAACTACTTCCACTCTTTTAGGGGTTTTCAGCAGGGTTCTGGCATCCTTGGGGAGGCGATGTCCTTGGCGCCTTAGAATATCTAGTAGTTCATTTAGTGCAGACCGCTTGCATTTGTTGGTAGCTGCCCAAGCTGCAATTTCCTCACCCAGATCAGGAGCAGTTTCCTCTGCAGAATCATCACACAAATTGTCAGCAACCTCAGAGTCAGTGTCAGAAGACAGCACTAACGCATCAGAGTCATAATCTGAAATGTTGCCATCTGCTGGTGACAAAGAGGCAGTTTCATCCTCACTGAACTGAGCCCTCAGTAACCCATCTGTATCACTGCTATTTGAATCATCAGCTGCAAGAGACAGCACTTCAGCATGACGTTTCCTCCAGTTTCTGTGGTATGCCATCATTTAGCGTCACAAGTAGCTGCAAAATAGGAGGAGTCCATATGCATCTCTAAAACATTTACATATATTTACAAAGATGTTGTGGAATAATGACATGCATAGGCCTTTGTTATATTGTTAAACATTAAAACAAATTCTCATGCATTTCAGCAGTAAGGAATACCATCATTCACCATAATCGTAATCGTATTTATGGGTTTGGTGAGGGGAAAGATGTGGAACTCTGTCCATTGTTACGCCAAACAGCACATATAGGCTGATCACATTGTATCTGTGTTTCATGTGTTTTTATTTTGGCGATAACTGTCTGTGCTGTTTAGCTTGTTGCGTTTCTTTGTCTTTTGTAAACGTGATGAGCATTACTTGGGAAATAACAGTAGATACATTACCTAACATTACTGTGGTGTGTTTTTTTGGGGGGGGGATAGGGTTGTCGGGGCACGTACTTGGTCATACTTTCAGGTCTCACATCAGACGAATTTATACTGTAAAATATTACTGATAGGCTTTAAAAAGGCTTGCATCTTCTAAAACTGGCCTTAGACGAGTCATATTACATTCATAAGGTGTATTCTCAGGGTTTTTCCTGGCTCAAAATGAGGCAGAGGTGGTGGCATCCTGATCTTGGCTTGTGCACACACACACGCACGCACACACACACACAGGCCTACCGTACCTTTAAATGGCTTAACCAAAGTGACTTCAACATATTATAAGTTCTAATAAAATTAGATGAAAATGACAATTATTAAATTATATAAAACATTACTTTTATTCAACCAAACAGGAATGTTTTTTTAATCAAATAAAGCTTTTTATCATCTTCAACTAACTTTTCAGCCCACAATGGCCAACTTTAAATGATTCAATGATCTCTTATATTCGCTAGTGACTGAAAAGTTCAATAGTTTAAATGAATCGGTTCAAATGAGTCATTCGTGTGCGAGTCGTTCTGAACGCAATGTGCGTTCACACTGGCGAACTCGCTGTGTACAGTATACGCTGATTCAACGATCTAACTGCACTGATAAAGACATTACAATGATGTATGTCATGTTAATTTGAGAAATTTCAAGAAATTAAAAGTACTTGGAAGCAAAACAAACAGCCGTGAAACACAACAAGCTCTTGTTCTGCAACTCTTTTTAGCTCCTCAGTGAGCTGATAACGAAATAGCGCCACCACTGTGGCGTAATGCCACAACTGCAGTTACAAATGACAGTCTTGTGAAGACACCCGACATAATTTTGGCGAGAGTCTGAGACGGCACGACATTTGACGGAGGAGGCCGCCTTCAATTTCTCGATGCAGGAAAAACCCTGATTCTGATTTGTGAAATATTTCACAGGTCCGTTTTGCCTACTGATCTTTCTCAATGATCAAATTACGTGCTTGCAAATTTGCAGCGTTTTGCTCCCCCTTTAGGTGACCTTTGCAACTGTTTATGAGGAAATTTACTGTAGCTCATGGTTAAATTTCACTTTTTCGCGATGGGGTGCGACAAACCAATAAGAACAATATGTATTTGTCGCGTCGCATCAGAGTGGACAAAATTTTGAATAATAATGGGTTATGTTGCGTTTTGTCGCATTCAAATGAGGGCATTTTTATTAGACCGAACAAAAATTGTAAAACTAACATTACTCGCGACATTTCAAATCGTTAGCTCAACAATAGTTACATGCTTAATGGATCTAACTTAACTCTGTTAATATTACCTCAGAAACCTTCGCAGTACTAACTGGCGGGAAATTTCAATTCACCAAAAAGAACAAAATACTCATTGCAACGTCAAATATTTCATCAAAACACAATCTTCTAAGTTTTCAAAGTTACCCAATATAACTTATGTTTTATTTCATGAGATGTTTATTACTCACCTGATAAAAAAGCGCCAACCTTCTCGAGCTGCTTCGACTTCACCGCACAGTGCACACTGGCATTTTACTGGCATCATCAACGTCGTAAATCCTCCAAATATTGTTTTCTTAATTTTTTTACGTGTATACATGTATAACATTATGTCATACTACATTTGCATCAAATTACACACAAAAAAGGAAATTAATTGTTGTAGTCCATTCACTAACTTCAGTTGCTGAGAAACCCGGAAATGTGAAAAAGCTCATGGCGCCATCTACAGGTGGTATTAAGAAATAGAGAATATGAATGGGCATTGTAGGCCCTACATTTTTTATAATTAAAAATTAAGAAAAAATGGAATTTGTGAAAAATAAATTTGATTTTTTTAGAGCCCTAGCATTGCATCTATCAGTTAAAACCAAGAAAATCTAAATAATTTAAAAATATGTAGCCTGTTCACTGTGAAAAATTTAGACTAATGAAAACTTTACATAAATGAACATGTAGTTGTAATACTGTATATATGGTACTTACATTATAGGGTATTACAATTTTATTATCAATTACAGCAAATATATTTTAATTTTACACTATATAATATCACTATAAATAAAAAATAAGGATGGGGTTACAGCAAAAATGCTGCATAAGTTTTTCATTTTTTAATTGTAATTAAGCAAATCAGTATATTTTTTGTAAAATATAATAATTACTGTTTACCTCTTATTTCATTATCAGTAATTTACATACTTTAAATAGTTTTTTGTTTATTTGTTTTTAACCACAGAAGTCCATTTTCATGCAGAAATCCAACAACTACATATGATTCAAAAGATGTGCCAAATGGATGCATTTTGAGGCCCCAGTTAAGAAAAAAAAGCTATTTAAACTTAACATATTTTAATTTACATTGATATCAATGTGATGTCAATATGACATCAACTGAACGATATTATATTTTCGAGTTTCGATATTTTTATGTTAGGATCGATCCTTTTCGATACAACCTCAGTATCGAAAGTATCGATACTTCAGGATCGATCCGCCCACCACTACTGGGTAGAGCTGAAGATCTTTGCCCGGACCCGACAGTTTCGGGCTTAATTTCTATCATTTTACACGGGCTCGGGCCGGGCTCACGTGGTAAATGAGCGGTCATGTGATGCGTTCCGATTAGCGCGAGAAAGACGCGAAAATGGACGCTGAGGAGGTGAAACGGAGGCTTGCCTCTGGCGATTACGTTTTGGTTGCACCAGCAACTAAAGCAAAGTCTGAGGTGAGGAAAAGTTCTGACCATGTGCATAATGAGAATAATGAGCCAGTGGGATATGTGAGATGTTAAGATGTTACAGAGGACTTATTTATTTCTTTGTTCCAACTTCCAAGTGGCCTATAGCCTACGTTAGTCATTAATAAATTATGTTAAAACATATATAAATGACGCATTCTTGACAAAAGCTGTGTGCGTGCGAACATTTGAATAGCCTAATGTCGGGCTGTAAACGGGTTCGGGCTTTTAAAAAGCTGTCAATCAAAATGTACTTGTCCGGCTCGGGCCGAATTCTGTCGGGCTCGGACCCTGTCGGGCCTAACTTTTAAGGCCCGATTACAGCTCTACGGCTGGGTACTCAGGACTATTGAGAGGATCTTCAAGAGCGAACACGAAATCTAGTCTGAGTTATTGTTGAGTGATAGCGCATTGGCGCGTGTTTTGTTGATTTCATAATAATAAATTCTCAGAGTCCCAGCCACGCCGACCCGTCTCCTTCCTTCATTATATTGAACCCTGTTACAATTACATTTTTAGAATTGTTCAAAATAAAGGGAGTTTTGTTAAAATGTGCAAATGTTGTTCTGAAATTGTTTTTCTTGTGTGGTTTGGTGGGTAAAGTAGTACAAAAAAAGTACAAAAATGTAGTATTAAGTGTTGACTCGTTATGTCATTTGGTTACTTAGTGTCCCTTTGGAGTCTCCAAGTGGCCTTTTTGTTAGGACGCCTAGACATTTCTTGAAATTAAAGGTTACAGAAGCTACATTATTGGTTTACAGTTTCTATTATATGACATTTACAGTTTCTATGACACTTTAAAATATGATGACTCTTGTGCAACAAAATTTCAAGTGTCTAGTTTAAAAAAATACCAGAATTATGAATATAGACCATATGGTTTAAGAGCTGCAGGCGTTTTAATTTGGGTATGTCGTTTTCAGAAAATGCTCAAAAATAGGGCCGCTTGTTAAGCAATTTTTTATGGCATACATTGATTTTTCCTTTCACTGCTGTCGTACATACCTGGTCCTCATGTAAATGTTCTCAAGTGGGAGCAGTGATTTGACTGAGTTGGTGACTCTGCATCAAGCACACCACATCAGAATTTCAGTGCGTCAGTATGCTTTCAACTGAGTGATGGCGAAAGGACACAAAAACAGGTTACAATGATTTTAACTTAAAACTGTTCCAGATACAAGTAATTCATTAAGAATAGAGTAGTAATATAGTAAAGGATTACCATGGTTCATTAATAGTTGGTAAAAACTCTCCCATACTCATAAATATCAATAAGAGGAGAAATAAGGAGGAATAACAGAAGTTATTTTTGTGAGTTAAATTGGTAGTGATGCAGTCAATAGGTGCATTTCTCATTTAAATAAAACAGAAAACACAAATCCAATCGACTCATTTACTTTTTATGGCAATATGAAGAATGAGATTTGTAATTTGATTGTGGTGAAAGGTAAAATAAATAATTAAAAGTCTACTGAATTGTATTAATATCAAACAGGATCATATAACCTGTGCAAATTGACATAATTGTCAATGGGCAGGTTAAGAATCAATATTCACCTCGTATATTAAAATATATGAGACATGCAAATCCAAAAAAAACAGGCAGATAGGTGTTGGCATAAACAAGCAGTAATGCAGTCCAGGCTAACATGTAGATAGATAATGTAAGAAACAATAATCCAGCATCAGTATGCTATAACAATCTGATTAATGAATCACTAAGTAAACTGTACTGACTACAGTCTAAATGTAGACTAACTATTTCTTCTGCAACTATCAGTTCCTGCCATCATGTTAAATATGAAAATCTTTATATTCTTAACAAAACGAAGAACACAACGTGTCTGAACATGTAAATTTTGATCTGTAAATAAACTACTTGTCTAATTCAAGACTGTAACATGTTTGCATATCCAATTCATTTCATGCAAAGTTAAGAACATCTTTTGACCATGAATGCTTTCATAGTGAAAAATATATACTGGAAACACGTTTATATGGGAGGAGAAACCATATAATCCCAGAAAACAAGGCTAATGTGATTGAATAAAACAAAATAATAATATTCTTAAAAATATTAGTAATTATAAAAATATTTAATTAAATAAATGACTGTGACGAGGGAGGCATGACGAGAGCCGTGGGAGGAGGAAGGCCGGTGGCGCGAGTGATAATGAGTGTCAGCTGGGCGTTACACCGGTCTCGAATCTCTCACGGAGGAGATCGGAAGCATAAAAGGATGAGCGACAGGAGTATACGGTGAAAGAGGACCGGGCCCGGACATGTTAAGTTTTGTTTATGTTTGTGTGGCCGGCAGTCTACCGTGAGGTGGCTGCCGGCCTTTTTATTGCTGGATTATTGTTTGTTTATTTTTGATTAAAAGTTTCTGATTGTTCGCCAGTTCCCGCCTCCTTCCTTCCCTTTTATTGAGCCTTTTATTACAATGACGAAATGTAAATGGTTGTGGTCCGAGGTTTGCCACAAAGCACCACTCACATTTTCTTCAGAAAATGTACCTATCTAGTATTAGAATTATAATGTTACATTATGCGCAGTACATTCATACAAGGAACAGATGCTTTAAAAATTTATTAGACTTAGTTAACAGATAAACAAAAGAAAAAACACTGCGACACACTTAATTTGCACACACCACGCAAAAAAATATTTTTCTGCAGCTAATTGCAATTGCAGGTTTCAAACAAATGGCGACAATGATGCAAAATATTTGATCTGCTGCTTCAAATAAATAAATTAAATAAATTGTAAAATACTGAGATAAATATTGTATATTGCCATTCTCCCAAAATAAAAAAATAAATAATATATTTTAATTAAAAATACTTTTTGTGCAATATTGCACAGCCCTAATTGGTCTCTTACCATCATGTATGTGTCATGTAATATAGCAATATATCTTTATTATAAGATTAACTCCCTGAGCCTACTGGGCGTAAAAACACCTGGGGATTCAGTTCGACGATCAATGAGAAAAATTGGCACTAATGCACTGTGGTCGAACTACAGTCTTAAAGGCCAGAAAGGGAATTTTTTTCATTTCATTCGTAAGTTCGTTATTTTTTTGTAAAAGTCTACACTAGATTTTCTTAGAAGTTAAAGATTGCGTATCACAGGCAGTTTCTTTTCTCATTTAATTAATCTTGAGTGCCTATACAGTAGTATTGCATACAACGTATCTGTAGCAAGGAAGGCAGGACGAGAGCCGCGGGGCAGGAAGGCGGGGCCGGTGGCGTGAATGATAATGAGTATCAGCTGTATGCGCACCGGTCCCGCATGCCTCACGGGGGAGCTAGGGAGCATAAGAGGACGAGCGACGGGACTGCTGACGAGAGAAGACCGGGCCCGGAAGTTGTTAAGTTTTGTTTACGTCCGAGTGGCCGGCAGTCGTCCATGAGGGGCTGCCGGCTTGTTTTAATGCTGTTTATTGTTTATTTATTTTTGATTAAATATGTTTAAATGTTCGCCGGTTCCCGCCTCCTTCCTTCCCTTCTATTAAACTGTATTACAGTATCTTAGAAGAGTATTTATAAAATTTTATGAAAGAGAGATACAGCTGTACGATTATTCGCGAAAACGCGAGCTGCTAGAGGTGGGAATAGCGGGGAGAATGGGATGGAACTACAGCACGAGCACACAAATGAATACTTATACAATGTACTTATTTTTGTTTTTTATTTTTAATAAATTTGCAAAGCTGTCAAAAATCAGTTTTTTGTTTTGTCATTATTGTGCATGGAGTGTAGATTAATGTAAAAAAATAATCATTTAAATTAGTTTAAGATAAGGAAGCAGCATAACAAAATGTGAATCAAATGAAGGGGGTTGAATACTTTTGCAAGCCACTGTAGCATGATAGCTCTGCTTTAAGAGATGTTTGTATCTTATAAGACAATGTTATTATCATTCATTAAAGCTGAGGTTAATAAGTATAGTTTAAATATGTTGTGTGTGTGTGACTTTTTTAAGATGCCTGTCGTAACACACATCTGAAGGTTTTGGAGAAAGTGTTTGAGGAGCTGGTGTCAGAGAAACTTAAATGTTTCCCCACAGATGTGATTGGGTCAGTGATTAGTTTCATCACAGGTTTGTGTATTTAAGATTTCAGTCCATGTGTAGTTGATGAAATGCAAATGTGCACGATTATGGACGTGTGTCATTAATACATGTAATGTTTCCAAACTTTAGGCAGGTACTTTAATAATAACAATTCTGTTAATCATTTTATTATATTATATAGGGCTGGGAAATTTGACCTAATATCCAAATCTTGATTAATTGAACATTTTAACTTTTAACGATTAATGAACGATGCATTTTTTTGGTTGTTGTTGTTGTTTTGCCCTCATAGTTCACTGACAAGTTTTGTACAGTAAATATTCTCAGATATTACAGATGAGAGATTTTTTAATGAAGGGGTGCATTACTTGTCTTTTGATTTTAAAATAATTGAAGGAAACACACACTATCTATTAGTATCTATTAGGGGTGTAAAGGTTCAAATTACTCATGGTTCCGTTTGTGTCGTGGTTTTAGGGTCACAGTTTCGGCTCGGTTTGTGCTATGTTCAGGGAAAAGGGACTACTGACAAATAAAAAGAAGAACAAATAATCAAGCTACAAGTAACAGCACCAATAAAACAACAGATCAAAACTGCACCTTTTAAGGTATAGAAATGGATTAAAGTAATCAAATAAAACATAGCATTGCATATGTACAAATTAAATAAAGATGAATCATAATTGAAGTTACAGAAGCTATTGAGTCATAAGCAGTGAGTGATTTCATTGACTTTTAACAGACAGCAGGAATATTCTGCTGTCGCTTTAAGAGGAATGCAACAGATCCAGTACACTGCACATATGCTTTGTTTTTCGTCTGTTTCGTCCGTTCACTTAAGACATAACCTACTATGTTTGTTAAGATACTCGACAAGAGGGGCATGTTGACCTACTTTGTGTGTGAATTTGTCCGTTTAAGCACAAGACTTCAAAGACGACTCAATATTTGTGCGATGTCTGAGACTTTTCTTTGTGCGCGCTTCGGATCTTCTCACAGCGCGCAAGTGAGTTTTCTTGTGCATCATCTTGCACTTTAAATTGGCAAGGCTTGAATGAGTGTAGTTTAAACAGCAACATGTGCTGTTCCAACCCGATCTCACAGTAAATTTGCACTAATTCATACGAGTTAACCAAGTGGCTAAGTCGTACGATATCATACGAGATGGGTCATACGAAAACGTGCGTTTTGTTCATGGCGTTCAAGAAACGTGATCCCGCTCTAATTCTGCAAACATCGTGAGGTTTAACGACACAGTTTACACGCACCACGCTTTCGTAAGTATTCGGTCACGGTGCCCTGTTTTAATATCCAAGTTAAATGTTTTTAATCAATCCGTTTGTCTTCAATCGCTTCATAATAGCTTACCGAAGCGTTCTTTGTGTCCCAAATTGATTTCAACCAAACACATTGTAATTAGAGCGACTACATGCTAGCGTCAGGTTTTATTTCGATCACTTTATAATAGTTATATTTGGTTAAAAGAAGCTGTATGTTAACTGTGATATTGCTAGTTAAAACACGCCGCACTCACCATGCTTTTACTACAGTAACGTAGTTGTACTGTGGTATTTGTAGTTACGGCACAGTACCCACCACGACCCATTACCATGTTTTTACCATAGTGACTTCAGTTCAACAATGTCATGCGTATTAAAAGCATCGTTATCACAGCCCTTACCATGCTTTTACCAGAGTAACTAGTTTAACCTTGTCATGTGTACTAAAAGCACAGTTATCACAACATTTACCATGCTTTTACCTGAATAAATAGTTTAATCTTGTCATGTGTACTAAAAGCACGGTTATCACAACATTTGCCATGCTTTTACCTGACATCTAGATACATGCTTGTATCTAGTTTAATGACAATTTATTTATATAGCACAATTAATTTCAACTTCTGTCGACCAATGTGCTTTCCAGTAAGACATTAAAAACAGAAAAACAAAAAACCACATAACATATAAACAGTAAAATTATGACATCATACAACTATGCCATCAGCCATACGCTTTAGAAAATAAAAATGTCTTTAGCCTGGACTTAAAAATATTAACCGAAGAAGCTTTTCTAATGGAGAGTGGCAAGGCATTCCAAAGCCTAGGGGCTGCAATACCAAAAGCACGATCTCTCCTGCACTTTAGCCGCGACCTAGGTTTAAACAATAGATCCTGGTTGGAAGACTGAAGGGATCTACTGGGTTGATATTCCATCAATAACTCATGAAGATAGGTAGGAGGCAAACCATTTCGAGATTTATAAACAAGGAGCAAAACTTTACAATCCACTCTAAAACAAACAGGCAACCAATGTAACGAGCGTAAAATAAGAGTAATATGCTCCCTCTTCTTGACCCCGCTCAAAAGTCGAGCCGCAGCGTTTTGAACAAGCTGCAATCGGGATATAGCTGTCTGGCTAATTCCAAAATATAGTGAGTTGCAGTAGTCCAGTCTAGATGAAATAAAAGCGTGAATTACTTTTTCAAAATCTTTAAAAGAAAGAAAAGGCTTTACTTTAGAAGGTAAATGCAGCTGAAAAAAGCAAGCTTTGACTACTGAGTTTATTTGACGGTCAAACTTTAAGCCTTCATCAAAAATGAATCCCAGGTTTTTTACCCATGGTTTCAGACATGGAGACATCTCACCAAAATCCAATTTTGGGGAAATTAAAGATTCAGACGGGCTAAAAACAATAATTTCTGTTTTCTTTCAATTAAAAATAAAAAAAATTAATGAGAGCTGAGCCTTCACATCTGCCAAACATGCCATAAGAGACTCAAAACCCACAGAATTCAGTTTAACAGGCAAATAAACCTGAGTGTCATCCGCATAGCAGTGAAATGATAATCCATGTTTTCTAAAAATCGATCAAAGAGGGAGCATATAAAGAGAAAAAACAAGAGGAGCCAGAATGGAACCCTGGGGAACCCCACAAGGCAAAATAGCATCTTTTGAATAATGTTCACCCATCTTGACTGAGAAACTCCTATTTGCCAAATAATATTTAAACCAATCCAGAACTATACCTCTTAAACCAATGCAATGTTCCAATCGATCAATGAGAATAGCATGGTCAACTGTATCGAATGCGGCCGTCAAATCTAAGAGCACAAGAACTGCAAAGTCCCCAGAATCACATGATTTTAAAATATCATTTAGAACCTTCAAAAGCGCAGTCTCAGTGGAAAGGCATTTACGAAAACCTGACTGAAATGTTTCAAACATTAAGTTATCAGCTAAAAACCGTTGTAGCTGTAAAAACACAATTTTTTCCAGAATCTTTTTAAAGCAAATTAGAAATAGGCCTAAAATTTGTTAAAACTGATGAGTCCAAATTCTGTTTTTTTGAGCAATGGATAAACTACTGCATGCATTAAGCAATCAGGCATGATGCCAGATTCTAAACTGCGATTTATTATAATCAAGAGATACGGGGCAACATCAGTTAAAATTTGCTTGAATAAAAAAGGGGGAATAATATCCAAAAACGAGCCCGAAGGTTTAAGCTGCTCCGAAGGTTTAAGCTGCTCAACTATTTCTAGCAAATCTGAGCATGAGACTAGTTCAAACTGACTAAAAAAGTAGTAGAGATAGAGGGATTTGATGGATTCAAAAATGGAGGAGTTATCCCCAGCCGGAGATCCCTGATTTTCCTATCAAAAATATTTAAAAATATTCACATGGTGGAGAAGAAGCCCCAGGAACTAGACCGGCCGAACGTGTACTAAAAGCACGGTTATCACAACATTTACCATGCTTTTACCACAGTGACCGTAGTCCAACCCTGTCATGTGTAGCAAAAGCACTGTTATTGCAACAGTTATCATGCTTCTATACAAAAATTGTAATTCTATACATGTTTTTTTGTCTTGCATTTATTTGCAGATTATACACTCCTCAATCTACACCGGCTACAAAAATCTTTAAACCAACAGTTCTTTTAACCCTTTAAAACCGACGGGAGCGTTTGCGTGTCTCTGTTCAAGAGCCAATAAATACGGAATCCAAATGGGTAGCAGAATAATTCTTTTTGCATACAAAATGACAGACGTTACACTTTCAGATCAAGCCTACAACACGATCCTGTTGCGTTGTTTTCGCCCTCTAATGAGTCTGCACAAATTGTGTAAAAATCTATAACAAAAAACTGTAAAAATGCATTGCACGTCTTTGCGCACATGTTCTATAGATCTAAGGTTACTAGTGGTTGCGTGGTTACCTTTTCCTACGACTCCTATGACATAATCACGTTCTGTGCACTATGACCCTAAGGTTTGTCGCATGTGGTGACATCACAAGCCGCTACATTGGATCTCCGTTTGCGGTATGCTTTACGTTCTACTCGTAGTTGCGTCTCTTTATCATTACAGTCCATTGCTTGATCATTGCTTTCACACATGCACATTTACAAACGCAAGTGCAAACACACACACTTGCATGCGTAATGTTATGACTGCACGGAAAAAGAAGTATACGAGGTTTTGAATCTACTACTCGCGTCCGACGAAGATGAACTTTCCGACTGCTCATCTGCTCCAGTTTCAATCAATTTCCATTCATGTGCGAGGCCTGCCAAGTGCCCCTCTGTGTTATTATGGACAGGAACTGCCACAAGTCTCATCACAGCTAGGCTGTGTATATGTAGTGGTGTCTTTCAGTATGTTTAGGTTTGTTTTGGGTTATTTATGTTTCATTTATTTATTTATCTTTTTGACCCCACAAATTCAAATGCACTCCATTTATGTGTGAAACATGTCAAGAGCCCCTGTGTGTTATTCTGGTCAGGAACTGTCACAAGTGTCATCACAGCCTTTTTGCATCTATAGTTCTGATAAAGTACAGATATTTGGGTAATTTATTATTTTACATGATCTGTTTTAGCTGTTCAATCAACATTGCTCTCAAAAGCAGTATTTTATCTGTTTTACTTCACAACGCACTGTTTACAAAAAATATTATATCTCACAAACTATTTTATGTAAACAGTCCAAATAAATTGTATGTGATTTTGAAGTGTTTGATGCAAGTTTTTACATTCACAAGTTTGAGGTTGATATTTGTGATAAATCTGTATTTAGTCAAATATATTGGGTAAAATTTTTTTTTCCTTTTTTTGGGGGGGGGTTTATTGCACTTTTGACCTGTTTACCTAGTTACTATGGATCAATTACATACATAGCCTTCAAATTGGGGGTGTAAGGATTGTATTGATGTATGGCATGTGAAAATACTCAAAAGCATAACAGCACAGCATGTAAAAATACTAAAATGTACTCTAGCGGAATTGTTCAATGGCAGGTCATAAAGGGTTAAAAGCCATCTCTTCTCTTGCCTAACCCCCCACTCTCTCGCTCTCTGTCTCTCTCTCTCTCTCTCTCACATGCACACACACACACTCATTTTAGTCACACCACATGCACAAACACGGCACCTGGAGCCACACCATGCCAGTGTAGTGTTTGCAGCAACAATATTGGCAGTGCCTCCAAAACATGCAAACATTGTGGCACAAAAGAAGAGCAGAAGCAAGACTTGACAGCCCAAGTAATTAAATTCGATGAGCAATGGGCAACCAAAATTAAAAAAAGATGGCAATATGTGCAAAATTATGAATTCGGTGAACTTGCTTGTAAGTAAATATAGTGAAATAGTATTAACAAGTATTTGAATTACAAGCTTATTTGTCATTTGTTTTGATGTGAAATACAATCGTGGATTTTCAGATTTACTGTTTTTTTTTTTTCACTGAATACTCTTGTTTAAAGCATTTTTTCCATATTTTCAGCTCCATAAGTTGGAAATTCTGGGTGTCTCACCAATTCTCTTCGCACAGCTCTACAAAACGTTTTGTAAAGAACTCCTTCATTCAGAGCCATCCCTCACTACCAGTCATGCAGAGACTTTATGAAGCTGTTGTAGCAGGTATTTATTTGCACATTTTACCGATTAAAAGTACTTATTACTTGTCTAAACTATTTTGGTTATGATGTCATAATCTGTATATTTTTATATAGTTTTTGTTGAAATGGCTGACAGTGCAGTCATTTTAATAGTATAGTGTTATGTATGTGTATATGTTATAAGTATATACTAACTGACAAAACTAATAAAAGTAATGCATATGCTTATTTTTAATGCAGGTTTACATGGCCCAGTCAACACGTGAGGTCACGCGATGATCACAGTGATGTCACACCATTCTC
Source organism: Triplophysa rosa (assembly GCF_024868665.1). Classification (NCBI taxonomy): domain Eukaryota; kingdom Metazoa; phylum Chordata; class Actinopteri; order Cypriniformes; family Nemacheilidae; genus Triplophysa; species Triplophysa rosa. Next base: position 797,455 of record NC_079911.1, read on the forward strand.
ACACTGTGGCAGTGTGAGTAATATGTGAGGTCAATGTGAATTTATTTTATTTAGTCACCATTATGGTGATATTCTTACCATTGTTGAGGTTCATACACTGAGTCTTGATGTATTTGTGTCTTAATTATAAGTTGTTGCAATGTTTATGTGCATAATTCATTTAGAAGACCTTTATAATATCTCATTGTCTCAAAACATCTGAATCTCACTCTCTACTATCACACGTTTGACAGCACAACACTGTTCTGATCAACATTTACCCCATGATTATGCTATCATCAAATACTCATTTGGCATTACTCAATATAACAAATGTGCTCTATACACTAAACACAGTTACAGCAGCCAGATGAAGAGAAGTCAAACACTGTAGAGTCAAGAGCTCAACTAAAGCAAACACTGATCAACATAATGGTGACTTCAAATGACAAACCAGTCACATCTAAACCTCTAGGCTCACAGTACAAGAGTAAGATCACAGTTTGAGCACACCGTGAGTTTGCTGTGAGGTTACATTTTGACCTCATCTTGATTATTCTGAAAGCTTATGGTGACATCACTGTGACATCAACGTGTTGTCTGGGGGATATAGTTATAATATTTTTGTTTTATAAAAATAATGTTTGTTTCTACAGGGAAGAACTGCCCCTCGACCCTCAGCGACCCTGTGACTAAAGTCTCTCACCCTGTTGGTACAGTCCCTGACCCCGAAGCTACAGTCAGCAACCACGTCGCTACAGTCTCCCACCCCACCTCTGCCGTCAGCAATCAAGCTGATGTGTTCTGCATGCCAAAACAGAGGAAGCATACACAATTACACTCTGGTAATAATCATATTTTGCCTTGTTCATTATTGATAGTCGTTAAAGGAAATGCACTCCTTTTCACTTCATTTGTTATAGTTAATTAACATTTAAACCTTAATATTTATGTTGTTGTTTAAATTAGTCAGCAACCATGCTGATACAGTCTTCCACCCCACCCCCGAAGCTACAGTCAGCGACCACGGTGCTACAGTCTCTCATCACGCTGCTACAGTCAGCGACCACACCATGACAGTCTCCCATCACACAGTCTCCCATCACCCTGCAACAGTCAGTGATCACGCCACCACAGTCTCCCATCACGCTGCTACAGTCAGCGACCACACCATGACAGTCTCCCATCACGCTGCTACAGTCAGCGACCACACCATTACAGTCTCCCATCACCCTGCAACAGTCAGTGATCACGCCACGACAGTCTCCCATCACCCTGCAACAGTCAGCGACCATGATACGACAGTCTATACATGCCAATACAGAAGAAGCGTAGACAATTACACTCTGGTAATGATTTATTTTGCTTTATTTATTAATGCCAATTGTTAAAAAAATGTTATAGTTAATTAACATTTAAACCTTTTTATTTTTGTTGTTGTTTAATGACTCGGGGGTATGTAAACTATTGACTTCAACTGCAAATTAGTTGCAATAACTGTATTTATGTGTATTGTTGCATTACAGAATGTTCACATCACAGCCAGGATGTATACCTTGGTGAGGTTGTGAGGGAGAGAGTTAGGGAGGTTGATTAGAATAAAAAGCACTTCATTACTACAGTTTCACAACATGTTTTTTGGTTAACACCTGTTTTTGGCAACATCCATGTTCACTATCCAGGGGTGTGTTTCCCAAAAGCATCGTTAGCCAACTATGGTCGCAAGTTCCATTGTTACCTGAATAGTTTAACGATTCGGTGTTTCCCGAAACCATAGTTCCACGAACATTCGCTAACAGCATCGCAAGGTTACGTGGTTGGAACTACAGCTCTTGACCTGTGGTTAGAGGCACAGTTCTTTGTTAGTGGGCTGTGTCAACGTCATTGATTTCGTCACACCTGGGGTGTGTTCTCTTTACAGTTATCGACCACATGTCCTATTCCTTAAAATATTTCATCATACGCATTGAATGATTTGGAATGCTTAAAGTTGAGATGCTCAGATTTTACGTAAGTCAGTTGTAAATGTATTTTTGTTACAAATTTACTTTGAACCGATACAAGAGCATGGTCCTCACTATTATTCTCCCTTCGAAGTGCCCTCTGAAGCGTTGTTTAGTCTGAGTGGAACACACATTTTCTTCGTACAAACGCAACAAAGGCTAAGTTTATAAAGTGAGTATCTTTGTTCCCAAAGACAAATTTCTAATTTAACAATATTGGTAGAACTGTCAAATGATATAAGTACTGTAGAATAATACATTACGCTAATGCGCTATTTTTAAAAATTACACATTCAGAGCACAGTATTTTATATATATTTAATGAATGTACCCAAATAAGTTCACAAAAATATATACTTTTTGTTTTCAAAACTGTTTAATTCTGCAGGGAGAAAATATATAATAATATAGGTAAGTAAAGTATTGATAAAATAACAAACAAACAAGATAATAATAATAAATAAAATAAGTTTTGTCAGATAAATCTAACCAAATAATAGTAATATTTTACAGTTTGGATGCAGCACTATTTTCTAAGCAAACATATTCTGAATTAAACGTTCTCTGACAACTGCTCCTGCAGGATGCATTATGCCTTGTTGTGGGTTCAGAGGATCAACACCATCGTCATCAGAGGCAGCATCTTCCTCGTCATCAGCACCAGCATGATCACCCTCTTCCTCCTTGGGTAACTGCACATTTTCCCTGACTGCAATGTTGTGGAGAATTGCAGTAACCACAATAACAGAACAGCTTCAGAGGGATTAAGTTTTAGGCCACCACTAGACTTGCTGATGCAGCGAAAATGTTGTTTCCACAGTACTATAGCCCTCTCCACTATAGAGCGTGTTCTTCCATGGGCCTGATTAAAACTTTGCTCTGCAATTGTGTCTGGATGCTGCACAGGTGTCAGGAGGTATGGGCGAAGAGGATAGCCACTGTCTCCCAGCAGCCAGCTATCACCAAATTCAGCCATCTGGCAAATTGCAGAGTTGGCACATACAAAAGAGTCATGTGTGCTTCCAGGCCATTTTGCCACAATGTCAGTGAACATACCTCGGTGATCACACACTATTTGAACATTAATGGCTGGATAGCCCTTCCTGAAAATATACAAGGGCTCATTTACTACAGGGCTTGAAACTGGGATAAGTGTGCCATCGATGATGCCAATCACTCTGGGGATGTTGCCAATAGTATAGAATTGTTGATTAGCCAGTTGGATTTCTTCAGGTGTTTGGGGGAGAATCAGGATGTTTTTCATAAACTGTAACATCAAAGGTGTTACTGCTGCCACAGTTTTGCTAACAGAACTCTTGCTGAGCCCCAGGCCATCACCCACCACCTCCATAAAACTTCCAACAGCATAGTAACCAGTGTTGGGTAAGTTACTTCAAAAAAGTAATTAATTACTAATTACTAATTACATCATCAATGTTGTATTTAAAATACATTTCTAATTACTCTGTCTGAAAAGTAATTTAATTACTCAATAAGTAATTTAACTAATTACTTTTTAATAATTTAACATGGAATGTTAATGTTAATCAAACATGGAATAGTTTAGCCTTTTAGCTTTTTAAAACATTTTATCTTTATTAAAACATACTATAAAACAGACATAATATCTCTGCAAAATTTCTGAATAAAAAATATAATTATTCAGTAACATGTCTGAATAACAAAAAAGCTTAACCTAAGAAAAGTTAAACATGACATGTATCAAACTGTTAACATGAAACTTACTTTCAAAGCAATGTAGTACCATTTTTCATATATAATGTATGTAGTTGTGTCATGTGTTTCAACGAAATGAACTCATTTCTACTTCACTGTAACCTTAAGTTAACAAACAGAATACCTCTGAAAAATATCTGAATAACAAAAAATATACAATTACTCTGCAAAATATCAAGCTGGAAATTTTTTTTTTTCAAAGCAATGAGCACCATATTTCATGCATACTGTATGCAGTATGTTTTTCAGGAAAATCTCATTTGTACTACTCAGCTGACAATGCTGCCTTGTTTTTGAAAAAGTGGTTATATCTCATTAATGTAAGTCTCTCAAAACGTTTGCTTGACAGTCTGTTCCTTCTGGGAGTGAGCACAAGATTGCCCAGGCTAAAAAGCCTTTCCACTGGTGCGCTTGATGGTGTGGCTGTGTTGTACCTCAGTGAAATGGCCTTGATCCTGGGAAATTGGATAAGAACACCCAGCTCAGACCCTGCAGATTTCAAATATTCCATAACCTCTGTTTCAGCAGAGTATGTACAGTCCTCCTCCTCCTCCTCAAATGAAAAAAAGTCATCAGTGGAGTCAGCAGGCTTCTTGTGATCTTGAGCATTATACTGTTGGTCTTCAAGAGGCAACCCACGGGCACGGCACTCTGTTGTAAGCATTGCCCTAACCATTTCTTTTTTCTTTTCGTCTCTGATCCAGCGTAACTTAAATTTGGGCAAAGTGACTGCAGCCAGGAGAGCTTCCTTATTGTCCATCATAGAGGAAAAGCGTACCTTGATCGCCTATGAGAAAAAAATACATCAGACACTTTTTCAGACACATAAAATAATACAAAATAATAATACAAAAATGTATTTAAGCCATGGGTAAACCAAGGATTTAGCCATATGTATAAATATCAGATTACCTGAACAATGACATCAGGGAGAGATGCTGTCATCCTAAAATCATCCCGCAGTGCCAGCGTCCTGGACATTAGAATCTCCAGAGTTGGAAGAAGGGTTCCAAAATAGCAGTTCTCTTCTCCTTGCAATATGTCTAGAGCTACAGTGAGTGGCTTCAATAAGATACAATATTCCTTTAGGAACAGATACTCACGATCAGTGAAGCATTTTATTCCAAACTGAGTGCAAACAGTATTTAACTCAGTAACTGGAATGTCAGTGATCCTGGACAGGGCTTCGTGAAATGAATTCCATCGTGTTGAAGTAGGCACTATGAGTTTTTTCTTGGAAAAATTCTCTATTAACTCTGAAGCCACAGAAGAACGATTTGCTTTTGTCCACAGCGCAGAACACTTTGAAATCGCACTTCTGTAGAGGGCTTTTGACTCGTTTGCTTGAAGCCATTTCTCGACATCATGAAAAATTAAGTTCAGTGTGTGTGATGCACACCTTAAGTGTGGAGGGAGAGAAAACTGTCCATCAGAGTCTGTGAAGAGAGTCTGCTCAACATCAGTAAATGTCACCTCTTCATCTTCCGATTCCTCATCAGAATCTGATTTTTGGAACATTCTGAAAGCTTTAATAAAATTGGACCCGTTGTCTGTCACGGTGGCTGTCACTTTAGAGTTAAGTCCATAGGCCGAATGGATTTGCTCGATTTCATTGCCGATTATATCATACGTGTGTCTCCCTCTAACTCTTTTACAAGCTAGTGCTGCATGTCCGCGTACAAAAGTAGAAGGATCAATCCAATGTGCCGTCATTCCGAGAAAACTTTTGTTATGGCTGGTCCAAATGTCGGCAGTCGTGGAAATATATTCCAAACTCTCAAATGTCCCTTTAAGCTCCATTTCCATGTCACTGTAACACTTATCTAAGTAAGACGAAAACGTCTTTCGATCAGACAGAGCTGCTTTTTTGCCACACACAGGTATTTTGAGTAATATGCACCTAAAAGACGGAGATTCTACAGTACGCAGCGGTAGCATATCTTCTACTATGTAGCCTGCGATCATTTTTTTAAGCTCACCTTCAGACACTTTCTGCACTGCCGATGTAAAAACAAGTTTTGCCTGCTTAGCAGGGGTTGCCGCAGTGTTATCTGCCGATGACGATGGACATGGATCACTGAAAAGTGTTCGTCTATGCTGCCTTGTCAGGTGCTTCAGTAGATTACTTGTGCTATTGACAGCGGCTGATAGTTTTTTCTCCCCAGGACATAGCTTACATTTTACCATAATGTTCTTCTCTGCCTGTGTCAAAAATGTGAAGTAATTGGAATATTTCCATTTGGCAAAACAGCCAATCGTTTCTGCTGAGTCCGACATCTTCCACTTCAAACAACGACACTGTTACGCAGCAAACTGGCGCGAAATCACACGCAACAGCGTCTACCGCTAACGATTTTAAAGGGCCAGCGTTCACTTTTACCTTTAGATAATACATTACGATTTTAAATTAAATAATGATTTATTCAAAACAGTTAAATTAATTTAAAATATGTAACGCAAGTACATTATAAGTAACTGTAATGAAATTACCTAAAAATTAACAGTAATCAATTACTCTACTTTTTCAGTGGATAAGTAATTTAATTACAGTAACGCGTTACTTAGTAACGCGTTACACCCAACACTGATAGTAACGCAGTGTAGCTAACAACTGCACCACTGGACTTAAGGCATAGTTTCTTCTTGTTGCCCTCTGAAGGTGTGGTTTCACAATCTGAAGCTATTCAGATGGTTGCGCGTGGTTTGAGTCGGAGCTCTTTCAAACTTATTCTTAATACATCGTTTATTCTTGTTATATCTTAAGACTTGTGTTTTAAATTGTTATTCTCCGAGGGTAAAACATATCCTTAAATATATCCCATACCAAAAATCGAAACGATCGCACTTCAGTCGGAACTGGAGGCTGTGGAGAAGCAGATCCAGGATCTACTAGAGAACGAAAAACGGCGCTGGAAACATCCAGAGCTGACGCTCGCAAATCCGCGGTAAGTTTTCATCGCGATTTTAATACTCCTTATTACCCCTTATACCCCTTAATTTGCTCTAAATAAATGGTTGATGTCATGGTGTATTGAACAGAAGCTGCTCTTTGTTGATAATTTTGATCTGTTCTGGGAGCGACCTAGGCTCTTCCGCCCTGACGGCCTGCACCCCAGCAGCATCGGAGCGGTTCTTCTGTCTGACAACATCTCAAAGACGCTACGCACCGCTTGACTACGTCTCCCGGCGGTAAGTCAAAACTTCAACCATAGTCTGTGTTCCTCCCACTCATCTGTTAGAAATGTTACTGCTTCCAAATGCATAGAGACTGTGTCTGTCCCCCGAATAATACTACAAAATAACAAAATAGCCAAATCTCAGAGAAAAAATCTAATCATGATTAAACCTGAGGACAATGTAATAAACGACCAAAACAAACTCATAAAGTTCGGCCTACTTAATATTAGATCACTACTGTAAATTCAAAGGCAGTTTTTGTAAATTTTTGATATACTTTGCTTTACCGAAACCTGGCTTAAACCAAAAGATTATTACGGTCTAAATGAGTGTACCCCACCAAGCTACTGTTATATGCATGAGCCACGTCCGGTTGGTCGAGGTGGCGGTGTCGCAACAATCTTTAGAGACTTTCTTACTGTAACTCAGAGAACGGAGCATAAATTTAAATCATTTGAAGTGCTTGCGTTGAACATAATTGTTCCAATTGACAGTAAAAAACCATTGCTTTCTTGTACGTTGGCTACAGTGTATAGACCCCCTGGTCCCTACACTGATTTTCTGAAAGAGTTTGCGGACTTCCTATCGGACCTATTGGTTAACGTTGATAAAGTACTAATTGTCGGAGACTTTAATATCCACGTAGATAGTGCTAACGATGCATTAGCAGTGGCGTTTACAGAGCTATTACACTCTTTTGGAGTAACACAACACATCAATGGACCCACTCATCGATTTAATCATACACTAGACTTGATTATATCTCACGGAGCCGATCTAACCAATATAGATATTATACCTCAAAGCGACGATGTCACTGATCACTATCTTATAACATGTACACTGCGCACTGCAGAAATCAGCCGTTTAACTCGTTATCGACAGGGTAGAACAATTACCTGACTACTAAAGATAGTTTCCAAAGAGCTTGCCAGATCTGACTCCTTTAATAACAATACCAATAAATACAGAATCGCTCGATGACATGACCAGCAAATTGTGCACTATTTTTTCTAATACATTAGAAGCTGTCGCACCTATGAAGTCAAAAAAGATAATGAGAAAAACGTAGCACCACTCGCGCCCTTAAAAGAGAAACACGTAAACTGGAGCGCAAATGGAAACAAACCCAATTAGAGGTCTTTAAAATTGCGTGGAAAGAGAGTGCAAACTGTTATAAAAAGGCACTAAAAGCAGCAAAGGCTGAGCACCTCGTAACCTCATAGAAACTAACAAAAACAATCCAAGGTTTTTATTTAGTACAGTTGCTAAACTAACAAATAAACAGACTTCACCTGACCTGGGTATTCCGCCGCACCTTGGTAGCAATGATTTCATGAATTTTTTTACAGAGAAAATCGAAAACATACGAGACAAAATAGTAAAAACTCAACCTCCAAGTCTGTCCTATAAATTAGTACCAACCATCGCCCCAAAAGAAAGGCTACAGTGTTTTTCACCTATAAAACAGGAAGATTTAATTAAACTTATTGCAACATCTAAACCTACAACTTGCTTATTAGACCCATACCAACTAAATTATTAAAAGAGTTATTACCCGTTGCAATTGAGCCCATTTATAACATTATCAACTCGTCAATTAATCTAGGCCATGTCCCAGGACCCTTTAAACTGGCCGTCATTAAGCCTCTTATCAAGAAACCAAACTTAGACCCCAATGAACTAGGAAACTATAGACGATTTCAAATCTCCCTTACCTGTCTAAATACTAGAAAAAGTAGTGTCCACTCAGTTGTGCTCTTTCTTACAAAATAATGACATACACGAAAAATTCCAGTCAGGTTTTAGACCGCATCATAGTACTGAAACTGCCTCGTTAAAATTACAAACGACCTGCTATAGCATCAGATAAAGGTAACATCTCACTCCTAGTCCTGCTCGACCTTAGTGCTGCGTTCGATACTGTAGACCATAAAATACTTCTAGATCGCTTACACAATTATACCGGTATTCAGGGACAGGCACTACAATGGTTCAGATCTTACTTATCAGACGACATCAATTTGTCCATTTAAATGGGGAATCATCAAATCTAACGCAAGTAAATTATGGATTACCTCAGGGATCGGTTTTAGGACCCTTGCTATTCTCCATATACATGCTGCCCCTTGGAAACATTATTAGAAAACATGGAATTAGCTTCCACTGTTATGCAGATGATACTCAGCTATATATCTCATCAAGACCAGATGATTCCTTCCAACTATCCAAATTGGCAGAGTGCATCGACGATATAAACATTGGATGACTTGTAATTTCCTTCTTTTAAATTCTAAAAACCAGAAATATTACTTATCGGACCAAAGACACGTGAGCAGAATATTTCGATTATGACCTGCAAATTGAAGGCTGCACTGTTACTCCAACAAATACAGTTAAAGACCTGGCGTTATATTAGACAGCAACCTGTCATTTAAAAATCACATCTCAAATGTCACAAAAAAGCCTTCTTCCACCTTAGAAATGTTGCCAAATTGCGAAATATTTTATGTGTGGCTGAGCAGAGAAGCTTATTCATGCATTTGTGACCTCAAGACTTGACTACTGTAATGCACTGCTTAGTGGTTGTCCTGCACATCAATAAACAAACTACAGTTAGTTCAGAAGCAGCTGCCAGAGTTCTAACCAGGTCCAGAAAATACGATCACATACCCCAATGTTATCAACCCTTCACTGGTTACCCATTAAGTATCGTATTGACTTTAAAGTTCTTTTAATTACTTATAAAGCCTTAAACGGTTTAGCCCCTACCTACATAACAGAGCTTCTACCACACTACAACCCATCACGCTCTCTAAGATCTCAAAACTCCAGACTTTTGATAACACCTAGAATAACTAAATCCACCAAAGGGGGTAGAGCTTTCTCATACGTAGCACCTAAACTCTGGAATAGCCTCCCCGATACTATTCGAGGGTCAGACACACTCTCCCAATTTAAATCTAGATTAAAGACACATCTTTTCAGCCAAGCATTCACTAATACATAGCTAATGAACAGCAGCTACGCTAATTATTCTCTTTCTGTTTCTGCCCTCGCCTCGGGATGCCCATCCCGAGGTAGGGAGAGATTCCGCCAGGCCCAGATGAACGTCATATGCCCATCCACAACTAGAGATTACGCCAGCTACATCGGAAAATCCCGTGCCATCCTCCTGCGAGAGCCTGCGGACTGACTGACCATCCAGCTCCATCCAAGGCAATTCCATCACCACCCAAGAAAAAGGCGACCATCTGGCCGGCCCAGCTCAGACAATTCCATCCCCAACCGAGAGCAAAGACGGACTACCTGTCACATAAATGCTAAATTTACAATACTTGGTATTTAATGCTAAACTTACATCACACGACAGCAGTTTGAAGTTATGGCTGCACTCAGTGACTTTGATTGGAGGTAGCTGGGTGGGTGTTGTAGGGAGTGGGGGGGCTTGTTGGTTGTGGTTCGGGCGTTTCATTTGTTGGGACTGTGTGGGTCTGGTCTGGTTGGTCTTGTTTTGTGGTCGATGTCGGACAACAGAGGAATAAAGTTAATTATGCCATTACTACTTTTCCCTGGTTGTTCCTCTGTTGTCTGTTGTTGATCGCGGAATGGGACCGGGTTGGACCTGCACGGTTTCGGCGGGTGGGGCTTCCTGGGTCGCGGCTCGTGGGCTCTCCCTGTTCTTCGTGGACGTTGCTCGGTGGCTTTGGTCGGGGTCACTGAGTGCAGCTATGACACGTCAGAGGAGATCTGGCCCTCCCGGCTGAGCCTGGTTTCTCCCGAGGTTTTTTTTTCTCCATTATTCACATTGGAGTTGGGTTCCTCGCCACAGCAGAGCAGTGCAGTGTTGGCTTGCTCACCGGGAGACTGCATTTATTTATTTATTTATTTATTCATTTATTTATTAGATATTATTTATTATAATGATCTTGCTTGGTCTATAAACACCATGCACTGTGCTGTGTTTTACCTTTCTGTGTTTTTCTTATTTGCTCCTGTAAAGCTGCTTTGGAACAATGCACATTGTGAAAAGCGCTATATAAATAAAATTGAATTGAATTGAATTAACACCTGATTGGAGTGTGAGGCTTGTCAGCCTCAAAGGGGGGATTATATGGTGGTTTTTCTAGACATATTATTGACTTTTCTTATATTCTAAATATATTACTGAGTTTTCTTATATAAAATACCTTTCTTATATAAAGAATACATTTAAAGGAAGTTATAGAGTTCATATACTTCTCTGATTGTAACAAGGGCTATGGGCCTCATGTATGAGTTTGAACACTTGAACACCTGCGTACACACCAAATATCTTATCAAACTACGACAGGAACTGCACGTACACCACACACACTTTTGTAGAGAAGTTTAATTAAGAACGCTGGGTTGTTTATCATTATCACACTAAACCATGAGTTCATTTTTAATAAAACCAAGGTTAAATCATGTATCGTCCGAAAGCCCCCGGAAAGGTGTCAAGATAAAAAGCACTTGATATACGTATGTGTTATTGCACATGATATACGTATGTGTTATTGAGACGTCCGAAAGCCCCCGGAAAGGTGTCAAGATAAAGAGCACATGATATACGTATGTGTTATTGCACATGATATACGTATGTGTTATTGCACATGATATACGTATGTGTCCGAAAGCCCCCGGAAAGGTGTCAAGATAAAGAACACATGATGTACGTATGTGTTATTGAGAGCGCTCCCTACAATTAAATCTTAATATGGTAGGCCGGAGATCTTAATATGGTAGGCCGGAGATCTTAATATGGTAGGCCGGAAATATAACTGTAGCAAGTGCTGGATGAAATATAACTGTAACGAGGCATAAGGGGATGGACTAATAAAAATAAGTGATGTCATGTAAAAACTGGTTGGTAGAAGATGATGTCAGGTAAAACATGATTGGTTTGAACTGTGATAACAACTTGAGAACAATGTATAAAAGATGGAGTCAGACATGTATTCGTTGGGCATCTACAGATGAACTCTGTGTGTCTCACTTTGCTTGCTCGAGCAAATAAAGATTGAAACCGCTGGAAACCTGGCTCTCTGGTCTTCGTGAATTCTTTCAACATTGGCTAACCGACTTTTCGCCACGACAAACTTTATTTATTATTGACTGAAAATTAAAAAATATGTAAACAGCAACATAATTTACTGATGCAATGAAGTTGTAGAACTGCATCTTGTTCTTAACTTGAACAATCCAAATAACTTTTTAACATGAAAGATGTATGCATGCTGTCACGGATCTCGCGGGAAGAACCCTGATGCAGGCGGCGAGTAAGGGGTTAACACAAACAAGAATTTATTTAAACAAACCAAACCAAAAACCCACGATGGGGTAACAGAGACGGGACTAATGATAAAACAACCAAACAAAACACTACCCACGTGGGAGCAAAAACAGGAGGACAAGGAATTAAATGAAGTTAACACAACTAGGATAAAACGAAATAAGCACTACAACAAGACATGGTAATCCGGACAAGGCTAGAAGAAGTTCACAGGTAATACGCAAGGCAAGATAAGATAACAAGGCTTGGCATCAAAACAAGCAAGTGGTATGAACACAATTGGCTCAAAACAAACGAGCACAGGACAGCAAACACAAGGGCATTATATGGGGGAACTAACAAGGGAGATAACAATAGTCAGGTGTGGGTAATGAGACAACAAGTGGGAAGCTAAACGGGGAACGAGAGGGGCGGGGCCAGAGATGAGACCGGAGAGAACGCACATTATGTCGAGGCCGACAATACTATGTTTCTCTCAACACATAACAAGAGGCTCTGCCATGGTTCTGCCACAAGACCAAGAAAGACATGACAAGAAGAGGCAGAACCATGACACATGCATTACAAACAATGCAAAAAATGTAATTGTAATGTTGAATTAATACAACTCATACAAATAAAATATTTAAGACGACTGAATCAACCTCAATGGATTAGATTAAACCAGGTAGCATTTAAAAGTATACATCCTTTAGTTTTTTATAATGTACATTACCAGCTGACAGAAATAACTTGGAAGGCTTAATAGTCTATATATTTCCAATGTCATTACTATTTTGTTTTCTTAAAAGTAAAAAGATATCTGTACCTTTACAACTGCATCTGGCAGACCAGCTGTCATCACAGATAGTCCACTCTGAAGTGCCAATGTTTTGGACATGAGGACCGCCAGTGTTGGAAGGATGGTCCCGTAATGGCAGTGATCTTCACCTTGTAAGATATCCAAGGCAGTGGTGAGGAGTTTCAGTACTGCACAATATTTTTTCGAGAAAACATACTCCTTTTCTGTAATACATTTTATCCCCATTTGATTGCAGAGTGAGTTTAAGTCTGTAAGTGCGATCTTAGAGATTCGTGATAGTGCATCATGCAACGAGTTCCATCTCATTGCGGTCGGGACAATCAGCTTTTTCTTAATTATATCCTCAACTAGCTAAAAAAGCCACTGTTGAGCGGCTTGCTTTAATCCACAAACCTGACATTTGCCGAGTACACTTCTGTATATAGATTTAGATTCAATTTTGCTTGTTAGCTATTTTTCTATATCATTAAGCGTGTGTGAATCACAGCTCAGATGAGAGGGAAGAGGAAACTGTCCATCCGACTCACAGGAGGAGAGTGCATGGCTGACATCTGTGAATGTCACTTCATCATCATCAAATTCGTCTTCAGAATCAGACTCTAAACAATAGAAGCAATTTGTGCAACAAAAGAACAATGCATAGGTGCAGTAAAACTGGTCTCAGTCAGTCACAGTATACGAAGCTAAGCTTATTTATTTTTGGGGGGGATTGGAATGTAGAAAAGAAGTAGAAGACTGTACTAATGGGTCAGATGTTGACTTCATACTTCATCTCAGCATAGGATTTTTTAAAATACCTTGCAAATGTCCTTCGGTCCTGCAGGGGTACGCATCGGTCCATCACAGGTATCTTCATAACTATGTCTCTAAATAACGGCGATTCCACAGTCCATAAGTGTAAGCATTTCCTCCAGTACATACGCTGCTATAACTCTCTTCAACTGTTCATAATTTACCTTAAACAAAAATCCAATTTAGCTTGTTTAGCTGGTGTTTGACCACGTTTGATCCTTAGCAACAAGTTTAGTAGTAGAATGTGTTCTTTTTAACTGCTTCAGCAAATTGCTGGTTGAGTTAAGAGCGGTAGAAAGTTATTTTGAAACTGCTCAGTTTCCAATTAACTGTAATATTTTTGTTTTTATGCTCAATGAAATCAAAATAATGGTTATATTCCATTTGAAAAAACACCGTCCACACTCGTCTCCATCCATTTTGGCGCGCTTTGTCTGGTGCATGATCATTGCTTATTACCTCACGCAGCTGCGCAAAACGTAATTATTATTTGAAAATGCGCTTTGCTTAATATTGTTATATTATTACATTTATAAATAACAATACATTTGTAATTAAAGTAACTTAATTTTTTTCACACCAGTAGCTGTAATTAAATGATATACATTTAACATGTAATGCGTTACATTACTGTGTTACCAGAAAAAGTAATCAAAGTACAGTAACGCGTTACTTTGTAACTCTGTTTACTCATAATCAATTAAGTCAGTAAGACCTTAAAAACAAAGCAGAGGAACACAGTTTATTGCTTCTGAAACATGAGGAATCGTAGAGTGCAAAAAATGTTTATATGGCTGTCAAAATAGATAACCAGCAATAAATATAAAAGAAAAGATCCAGGTTGCATGGTGACGTGCAGGCTGTGGATGTTGGAAGCATTCATTCAAAAGTAGCTCTGCAGCAATCCAGGGCTAAATTTAGGAATTCTAGACGTAGACTGTCGATCCCAGGTCCATATGAAACAAAACAATGCTCACTGAAATCAGCCAAACAAAACCAATAAATTTGGAAAATTCCAGAAGGCAGTAACTAGAATTAAGAATTAAGAAGTCCATTGTCAAATTAAACAGTGTATGTGAAATTCCTTTAACAAGTCCAAGTCATCCATTTAAAGGCTTGGCTTATTATTGCTTTCCCTTTGCAAATCTGCAATGCCTTCCGAATTCTCCATAATCCAAGGATGCTGCAAAATCTGCTCCAAAGTTCTTTAGTACCAAATATTAGTCACAGCATCCCTTTACTGTAAAATGACGTCATCACCTTTAGAGATGCGTTTAGTAAAACTTGGAGTGGTCTGTATGATGTCTGCATCCCTATCAAGGGAATATCCCCACACACCATGACAAAAAAGAAGCACGCCCAGCAACCACACAGTGAACGGACGGGCCTTGTAACGCTGGTGAAGGATCCACTCAGGAGGGCTGTAAACTCTGGTTCCTAAACAGAAATAAAAAATTAGCATTAAATACCAGTTCCACTATGCCCTCATGTTATAGTTATGATGTTAGAGCTCCCTTACCTTCAAAACCAGTGTAAACAGAGTCCTTCAGTAAAGCACCAGATCCAAAGTCGATGGTTTTGATGTCACCAGTGCGAGTTCTCATCTTTGATATCCCTGTGAACGATTCCCTAGGAGTGGCGTAACTGCAAGGCTTCAATAACCTGCTTAAGAAACCTTAAAAAAACAAAACCAGTAAGATTTTAATCAATATTCTACTTTGTCTGGCGCATGCTCATTGCTCATTACCTAACGCAGCTGCGCAAAACGTAATTATTATTTGAAAATGCGCTTTGCTTAATATTGTTATATTATTACATTTATAAATAACACTACATTTGTAATTAAAGTACCTTAATTTTATTCACACCAGTAGCTGTAATTAAATGATATACATTTAACATGTAATGCGTTACATTACTGTGTTACCAGAAAAAGTAATCAAAGTACAGTAACGCGTTACTTTGTAACTCTGTTTACTCATAATCAATTAAGTCAGTTAGACCTTAAAAACAAAGCAGAGGAACACAGTTTATTGCTTCTGAAACAAGAGGAATCGTAGAGTGCAAAAAAATGTTTATATGGCTGTCAAAATAGATAACCAGCAATAAATATAAAAGAAAAGATCCAGGTTGCATGGTGACGTGCAGGCTGTGGATGTTGGAAGCATTCATTCAAACGTAGCTCTGCAGCAATCCAGGGCTAAATTTAGGAATTCTAGAAGTAGACTGTCGATCCCAGGTCCATATGAAACAAAACAATGCTCACTGAAATCAGCCAAACAAAACCAATAAATTTGGAAAATTCCAAAGGCAGTAACTAGAATTAAGAATTAAGAAGTCCATTGTCAAATTAAACAATGTATGTGAAATTCCTTTAACAAGTCCAAAGTCATCCATTTAAAGGCTTGGCTTATTATTGCTTTCCCCTTGCAAATCTACAATGCCTTCCGAATTCTCCATAATCCAAGGATGCTGCAAAATCTGCTCCAAAGTTCTTTAGTACCAAATATTAGTCACAGCATCCCTTTACTGTAAGATGACGTCATCACCTTTAGAGATGCGTTTAGTAAAACTTGGAGTGGTCTGTATGATGTCTGCATCCCTATCAAGGGAATATCCCCACACACCATGACAAAAAAGAAGCACGCCCAGCAACCACACAGTGAACGGACGGGCCTTGTAACGCTGGTGAAGGATCCACTCAGGAGGGCTGTAAACTCTGGTTCCTAAACAGAAATAAAAAATTAACATGAAATACCAGTTCCACTATGCCCTCATGTTATAGTTATGATGTTAGAGCTCCCTTACCTTCAAAACCAGTGTAAATAGAGTCCTTCAGTAAAGCACCAGATCCAAAGTCGATGGTTTTGATGTCACCAGTGCGAGTTCTCATCTTTGATATCCCTGTGAACGATTCCCTAGGAGTGGCATAACTGCAAGGCTTCAATAACCTGATTAAGAAACCTTAAAAAAAAAAAAACAGCAAGATTTTAATCAATTTTCGACTTTTTTTATTGATAGGTAAATAACAAAAATGTACATAAACATAAAATAATAATTTTGTTTTTACGTGCCTCTGTGCAATAGGCTCATCCAGAGCACCACGTTCTGTGATGAAGTCAAAAAGGTCCTGGCAGGGTTGCGGTTTTTCAAACACAATAAAGTAACCCTGACTTAGCACCTCAAACCAGTTTAACACCCTGATAATACCCCTATGACCAGTTACTGACCCCGTTCCTCTTCCAAGAAACAAGAGAAGAGCTCATTGGGATCATGTTTGCTTCATCAAGCGGCAGAATAATGTACTGGGGATGTTGATGTACAATAAAACTACAACCAGAATCTAAACTTAAAATATATATATTGTTCATTTTTGAACATTATATACTGTATTTTAAGTTTAGATTCTGGTTGTAGTTTTATTGTTCATTAACATCCCCAAGAGGAAATTAACACAGAATAATTTTATAATTCTATAGAAAGGTTAGTTATTTGGTACTGCAGGTGTATATGCATTACAAAGTAATATGTATTGTTTAAAA
This sequence comes from Triplophysa rosa, assembly GCF_024868665.1. Taxonomy (NCBI): domain Eukaryota; kingdom Metazoa; phylum Chordata; class Actinopteri; order Cypriniformes; family Nemacheilidae; genus Triplophysa; species Triplophysa rosa. The sequence continues at coordinate 814,801 of NC_079911.1, forward strand.
AAGTCAAACATTGCTCACCAATCTTGCCCCCTGTTGAACTCTGTCAAGGGATATTTGTTAATAATTGTCACCTGAAGTAAATAATAAGGCAATAATTTAGAGGAGGCTTTATAAGATAACACATTTTGCATATGCTTTATCTGAATTTTTATATTGTTATTAACTGTTGGCCTGCTGAAATGCGCTATCTGGCGAACACGGTGAGAATTGTTAAGCTAAATGGCCCTAAACACCAATTTGGAGTCGACGTCACTGCCAGCTGTGTGTGCATTCTGGTGGTCAGAAAAATAGCAGACACAAACCATTGGCATTTTTCAAACGGCATTTATGCGCCCTTGAAGGGCCCTTCGTGAAGGGGAAGCTATTTGTAGGGGCATTCCAAACTTCAATGTACACCTGAATCCCTTCGCAAAGGGCCCTTAGCAAAAGTCCGTTAGCAAAAGGTACATACCATGGTCACTTCAAGGAAGTGAGTTCCATTTGTGATCACGTGATCTTGGATTACAAGTTCTCACAACGCATTTTGAAGCTAATATTGTCACAACTCTGCTTAATCTTGTCATGGATTTCTTGGTCTTGTGGCAGAGTCATGGCAAAACCTTATGTTTAGTGTGAGAAGCCATGGGGTGTTTACCTTTTTGACATTCCATGTGCTTTCTCGTGTCTTGTCTTTGGCCCCGCCCCTCTCGTTTCATGTATTGCCTCCCTGCCGTGTCTAATGTTTCCTACCTGCCCTCGTTGATTATCCTTTGTTTGTCTTCCCTATAAATGCCCTCATGTTTCATCGTCTTGTTGCTCGGTCATTGTATATGATGTCGTTGGTCGCGTTCCATGTCTTGATGTATCCTGTGCTTTCCTGGTTCTCCCATGCTCGTGTTCCTGTTTGGATTGTCCCGTCTTATCTAGTAAGTGTTTAGTTTAATTTGTCTAGTGATGTTTAACTTAGTTTAGTGTGAGTCAGTCTGCATCCTGTTTATTATCCTTGCCTCCTCTGCGGAGTTTGCCAGGGGAGCGAGAGTGTGGACGAGTATGTGGACAGGTTCCTGGACGTCGCCGAGAATGGCGTCTTCGGGGAGGAGGAACTTGTGGTGCTTTTTAACTCCGGTCTCAGGGACCCACTTTCGCGGGCGGAGATGAGGGCGTTGAGGCCGCTGGACTTCGATGCCGTGTGGCTGTCCGCCGCGGAGCGATCGGAGTCCACGGTCTCAGCACTTACCAGCTACCCATCTCCGCTGGTCACGATACCTGAGGGTGGTTCCCTGCAGATCGGGGTTGTGGGCACCGCCACGCCATCCTCCTCACCCTCTGCAGCCTCTCCACCGTCCACCAACCTCGTTGGCAAGCGGGGGAGGCGAGCATCCTGGGGGTCCACGTCTGAGGAGTCCCAGCCGGAGCCAGCCGTGCCGTTTGCCTCTTTCCTTCAGCAGACCTCCAGGCGGGTGGCTCAGCTGAAGAAGAAGAGGCAGCGGCGGGCGGTGCAGGCCTCTTCCCAGCCGGTGCAGCCGGCGTCCAGTCCGGTGCGGCCGGCATCCAGTCCGGTGCAGCCGGTGTCCAGTCCGGCGTCCACTCCGGCGCAGCCGGCGCCTAGTCCTGTGTCCAGTCCGGTGCAGCCGGTATCTAGTCGGGTGCAGCCGGAGTCCATTCCGGTGTCCTGTCCAGCCGGTGCAACAACCGGCCTTCCAGCCGGCGTCAAGCCCTGTCTTCCCGTCTTATCTAGTAAGTGTTTAGTTTAGTTTGTCTAGTGATGTTTAGCTTAGTATAGTGTGAGTCAGTCTGCGTCCTGTTTATTATCCTTGTTCCTGTTTTTACTCCATTGTGGGTCTTTGTTTTGTGTTTATTGTTGAAATAAAATCTTTTTGTTTAACCCCTTAATCCCCGCTGTCTGCAGTTGGGTTCTCCTCGTGTTTCCTGTCAAATATGGTGCAGGATTTTAATGTTACCTACAAATGTAAGTACGATAATTTAGTTTGCATTTGTTTTACACTATTTTTGTCAGTGATAAATATAATTTAAGATGATTACAATATAGTATTAGATAACTTTGTTTATAGGAAAGTATGTGTAACAAAAAGCTCAATAAAAGTGAAGGAAGGCGGTGGGAACCGGCGAACATTCACAATAAACTTGAATCAAAATAAACAAACAATAATCCGGAAGTAAAAAGGCCAGCAGCCACCTCACGGTAGACTGCCGGCCACACAAACATAAACAAAACTTAACATATGTCCTGGCCCAGTCCTCTCTCGCCGTACACTCCTGTCGCTTGTCCTTTTATGCTTCCGATCTCCTCCGTGAGACATGCGGGACCGGTGTGCGCGCAGCTGATTCCCACTATCACTCACGCCACCGGCCCTGCCTCACGGCTCTCGTCACGCCTCCCTCGTCACAGTATGTTTAATATGTTCAAAGGGGTCAAATGACATGGCTAAAACAAATAGTATTGTTTGTTTTAGATGTAATGCAATTTGTATACACAATTTAAGGTTCAAAATGCTGTATTTTCCACATACCGTGCATGTTTGTATCTCCTCTTTGCCTCGCCTCTCTGAAACGCGCAGATTTTTTCAATAGATTTGGTCGAATACTGCAAGCGTGTGATGGAAATGTAACACCTCTTACCATAGTTGGAACATCATTCCAAAGAAATTGTACTGACAGGTACGCCCACCTTACTTGCGTATACAGTTCAATGGTCTTAGTCAACTCATACCAGGAACTGACGTAGATTTGTGGGGGTGTGGTTACACGAGGCATTTCAGGCAGGTCTGGGAGAGCATTAGCTTTTAGATAGAATGCATCATTTGCTTCGACACTTTAATTCTTGCAATTTTACGTGTCTAATACATGCATGGGCAACTTATAAAACACCAAAGACACAGAAAAACATGTGTTCGTGCCATATGACCCCTTTAAAAAAAGCTACTTGTTTATTCGCTTCATTCGCGTGTGAAATTCACTTCACAACTTCACCACCATTGGTGGTGGTTGAGGAGATCCCCCTTCCATGTAAAGCGCTTTGAGTGTCCAGAAAAGCGCTATATTAATGTAACGAATTATTAATTATTACAACAGACGCTAAAACACTCCTCTTTGTAGTTGCTTTTCTAGTTCAGGCTGACAGGATCATGACAGCCCCATGTCTTTTGTCTTAGCCAAAAGCCCCCTTGTTTCCTTATTCATTATCCCGTTATCAGTTTACGCCCTTCACCTGTTGTCCTCGTTATGCCTCTTTTGTTCCTCTCCTATTTAATGCCCTTGTGTTTGCTGTCCTTGTCACGGTTGGTGGTGAACGAGAACCCAAGCGCAGGCAGGCAGTGAAGGGGTTAACAAAAAGACTTTATTCAAAAACAACACAAAACACCCTCGATGGGGGAAAAACAAAACTAAGAGTTATAACTAAAACAAGAGACTTCCCACGAGGGGGCAAAATGAAAACAAGACAAATAAACCAAACTAAAGGACACGACCAAACGTCTTAAATCATAAAGCACAAAACTCACGAAACACGAACAGGGCAAGGACTAGGAACACGGGTGAGAGCACAAACATAATCCACACAGTACAGGCACCAAACACATACATAGTACAATCCACCAGCACAAGACAAAGAAACAAGAGGGTATTTAAAGGGAAGACAAACGAGGGATAACGACACGGGGCAGGTGTGGGTAATCAAACACTTAGGGAAAGATAACGAGGAAATGAGAGGAATGGGGCCAATGACAAGACACTGGAGAGAATGTATATTATAGTCAAACAGACAATAATACGTTTCTCTCCACACATAACCAAAGACTTTGTCATGACTCTGCTACAGGACCAAGAAAAACCTGACTAAGGAAGCAGAGCCATGACAGTCCTGTGCTGGTTCGTTTGTCTTTATCCCTGTCTTGTCCTGATGCCATGGTCTTGCTAAGTTAAGTTATGTTTTAAGTCTTGAGTTTTGTTATGTTATACTATTTTGTTCTTGTTTTCCCCCTCAAGGAATTTTGAGTTCTGTTTTGTCCATGTTAAATAAATGTCTTTTGTTGAAGAGCTGTCTGCACTTGGGTTCTGTTCCTGTCAGTTTCATGACAGAACGAACCAGCCACGAAGAACCCAGCAGACAGCTCGCCCGGCACCCTCCAGTGTGGATCTCCCCGGGGTCCCCTCCAGGGTTGATCTCCTCGGGGTCCCTCTCGAGGGTCGAGGCCGTTGGGGTCCCCTTCGAGGGTCGAGGCTGTCGGGGTCCCTCACCAGGGTCAAGGTACCTTCCTGAGGTTGATGCGGCCGGGTTTCCCTCCAGGGTTCCCCTCAGGGGTTGATGCAGTCCAGATTCCCTCCGTTTCGTCTCTGTGTGTGTGTTTTGTCAAGCACATGGTATTGTTTTGACAGATCGCCATGTGCTCGGAGTCCGCGTGTGCGTGTGCCCCGCCCCCTTGTTATCGCTTACCTTCTCACACCGGTTTCTCCTTTCTCTCATCACGGCACACCTACGTCCACTTCCGAGATCATTTCTCTTTCTACTTATCCCTCTGTGTTTCTCTGTCCGTTGTCAGATTGTTAGATATTCTAGCCACCGTGACTACCTAGTCTAGTAAAGCCTTGTCTTGTAGAAATCTTGTCTAGTTTATTATAGTTCTCTTAGTAACACTTTTACCCTGTCTAGGCTCCAAAGCTGTTAGTCATCTGCACAGTGTTCTGCATCTTCTGTGTACTCTACAGCTGCCCCGCCGACCTTGGCTCACACTCTCACTTTGCCAGCTACAACGGCGCTCATCTTGTTCCGAGCGGATTCTGTCTCTCACCTCGGTTCTCGTCACTCAAGTGGATTTCTCACTAGTGGATTATTCTCGTCACTCAAGTGGATTTGTGACTCATGTGACTCTTGTCTGCGGTTTCTTTCCCTGTGAGTTTTGGCAATAAAGCATTATCTTGTACCCTGCATCTGACTCCAGTGTCTGTCATAACAGGCTAAGCTAGCTACAAGTATTATGCAATTAAATCTAAACATAATTAATAAAATTTACAATATTTTGCATTTATTCACCCAGATTATACCATACACTACAGTTGCAAGGGAAGTTAGGTAAATCGTGGACAATTGTCCATTCATATAGATTGCCATCGGTCGACTAGTCAGACGAAGGGCTCGTATACCTGAATTGGACGCCAAATTCTCGCTCACTCTTATTATGATTGGGACTTTTTTCCCTTATCGGAGTTTAGGGGCCGTTTTCCCGGAGAGGCATTGAACGGACACCACAAGGGGTGGCAAAGTGCTGCGGGCGTGGACCCTCGCGCCACAAAATGCCCACTCATCCCCTCACCACCTAATCTTCATCACCGCATGCACGAGGAGCCTTTCGTTTCCCCCTGACCGCCTAACTCTGCCATAGTCTTCCTCACGTCCGCAGCGCGCCTAGACTTGCTAGTTTGCTGCCCCTTGCTGCCTATTCGTGGCGCGACACCCAAAAGATGCCAAAACGTCTCGCTCGCTACCCTTGCGTCCGCAGAGCGCCTAGAGTTGGTAGATTGCTGCCCCCTGCTGCCTATGCGTGGCGCGACATCCAAAAGATGCCAAAATGTCTCGCTCGCCACCCTTGCGTCCGCAGAGCGCCTAGAGTTGGTAGTTTGCTGCCCCTTGCTGCCTATGCTCCGTGCTAGAGGAGTCAGACGGGGAGTCCCACGACTCCCTCCGTCGGCGCCGTCCACGGAGACTGGTGGGCGGAGAAGGGACTGAGTTCCCCAATGTGGCGATGGCCAGGACGCGACCCTCTGGCACAGTAGCTAGCCGGCGGGAAGCCCGGGCCGGTGCAATGGACTTAGGGTTGTCCCGGTCAGCCAAAATCCAGACCAGGTTGTCAAAACTGGGGGGACCCAGCATCCTCATCTCGCTAGGGGAGAGGGGTTCGGTGAGGCCACGATTAAAAATGGAGCCAAGCTCCTCCTCACCGAACACCCAATCTGCTGACGCATCCAGGAACTCGTCCACATAGTCCATGGAGGACCGGCTCCCCTGGCGGATCCCGAAAAGGCAGTGAGTCAGGGAGGATCGCTGGGAGTCAGCCATGCTGCCTGCTGGGTTCAAACGGGCTGGTGGATTCTGTCACGGTTGGTGGTGAACGAGAACCCAAGCGCAGGCAGGCAGTGAAGGGGTTAACAAAAAGACTTTATTCAAAAACAACACAAAACACCCTCGATGGGGGAAAAACAAAACTAAGAGTTATAACTAAAACAAGAGACTTCCCACGAGGGGGCAAAATGAAAACAAGACAAATAAACCAAACTAAAGGACACGACCAAACGTCTTAAATCATAAAGCACAAAACTCACGAAACACGAACAGGGCAAGGACTAGGAACACGGGTGAGAGCACAAACATAATCCACACAGTACAGGCACCAAACACATACATAGTACAATCCACCAGCACAAGACAAAGAAACAAGAGGGTATTTAAAGGGAAGACAAACGAGGGATAACGACACGGGGCAGGTGTGGGTAATCAAACACTTAGGGAAAGATAACGAGGAAAAGAGAGGAATGGGGCCAATGACAAGACACTGGAGAGAAAGTATATTATAGTCAAACAGACAATAATACGTTTCTCTCCACACATAACCAAAGACTTTGTCATGACTCTGCTACAGGACCAAGAAAAACCTGACTAAGGAAGCAGAGCCATGACAGTCCTGTGCTGGTTCGTTTGTCTTTATCCCTGTCTTGTCCTGATGCCATGGTCTTGCTAAGTTAAGTTATGTTTTAAGTCTTGAGTTTTGTTATGTTATACTATTTTGTTCTTGTTTTCCCCCTCAAGGAATTTTGAGTTCTGTTTTGTCCATGTTAAATAAATGTCTTTTGTTGAAGAGCTGTCTGCACTTGGGTTCTGTTCCTGTCAGTTTCATGACAGAACGAACCAGCCACGAAGAACCCAGCAGACAGCTCGCCCGGCACCCTCCAGTGTGGATCTCCCCGGGGTCCCCTCCAGGGTTGATCTCCTCGGGGTCCCTCTCGAGGGTCGAGGCCGTTGGGGTCCCCTTCGAGGGTCGAGGCTGTCGGGGTCCCTCACCAGGGTCAAGGTACCTTCCTGAGGTTGATGCGGCCGGGTTTCCCTCCAGGGTTCCCCTCAGGGGTTGATGCAGTCCAGATTCCCTCCGTTTCGTCTCTGTGTGTGTGTTTTGTCAAGCACATGGTATTGTTTTGACAGATCGCCATGTGCTCGGAGTCCGCGTGTGCGTGTGCCCCGCCCCCTTGTTATCGCTTACCTTCTCACACCGGTTTCTCCTTTCTCTCATCACGGCACACCTACGTCCACTTCCGAGATCATTTCTCTTTCTACTTATCCCTCTGTGTTTCTCTGTCCGTTGTCAGATTGTTAGATATTCTAGCCACCGTGACTACCTAGTCTAGTAAAGCCTTGTCTTGTAGAAATCTTGTCTAGTTTATTATAGTTCTCTTAGTAACACTTTTACCCTGTCTAGGCTCCAAAGCTGTTAGTCATCTGCACAGTGTTCTGCATCTTCTGTGTACTCTACAGCTGCCCCGCCGACCTTGGCTCACACTCTCACTTTGCCAGCTACAACGGCGCTCATCTTGTTCCGAGCGGATTCTGTCTCTCACCTCGGTTCTCGTCACTCAAGTGGATTTCTCACTAGTGGATTATTCTCGTCACTCAAGTGGATTTGTGACTCATGTGACTCTTGTCTGCGGTTTCTTTCCCTGTGAGTTTTGGCAATAAAGCATTATCTTGTACCCTGCATCTGACTCCAGTGTCTGTCATAACAGGCTAAGCTAGCTACAAGTATTATGCAATTAAATCTAAACATAATTAATAAAATTTACAATATTTTGCATTTATTCACCCAGATTATACCATACACTACAGTTGCAAGGGAAGTTAGGTAAATCGTGGACAATTGTCCATTCATATAGATTGCCATCGGTCGACTAGTCAGACGAAGGGCTCGTATACCTGAATTGGACGCCAAATTCTCGCTCACTCTTATTATGATTGGGACTTTTTTCCCTTATCGGAGTTTAGGGGCCGTTTTCCCGGAGAGGCATTGAACGGACACCACAAGGGGTGGCAAAGTGCTGCGGGCGTGGACCCTCGCGCCACAAAATGCCTACTCATCCCCTCACCACCTAATCTTCATCACCGCATGCACGAGGAGCCTTTCGCTTCCCCCTGACCGCCTAACTCTGCCATAGTCTTCCTCACGTCCGCAGCGCGCCTAGACTTGCTAGTTTGCTGCCCCTTGCTGCCTATTCGTGGCGCGACACCCAAAAGATGCCAAAACGTCTCGCTCGCCACCCTTGCGTCCGCAGAGCACCTAGAGTTGGTAGTTTGCTGCCCCTTGCTGCCTATGCGTGGCGCGACATCCGAAAGAAGCCAAAACGTCTCGCTCGCCGCCCTTCTTTCTTTTTTCTCTCCCTCACGGCCGTGGCGCCCCCTAGAGGAGACGGGCGTCCTTCGTGACCTTGCTCGTTCGTGCTTAGGGGAGGTTTCTGTCAGAAAGACGTCGGATACCCGAGCCAACGCGCGAGGGGGTTTGCGGGCCCATAGAGAACCACTAGAGGCAGGGAGATGTATGTAAAATAAGAAAAAATATTTAATTTCACTTCCCGACCAAGCCCTATCGGTATGACGTCGAGAGTCACGTGACGCAACTTTCTGTAATTTTTCGGGCTCCTGGGGCCTCCGCGGCCTGTATGGGAGCCTCTGACACCTGCAACATATCCTATTTCTCTCATAGGTGGCTATCGTACAGAGACCCCCGAACGGCCCCGGGGACTCCGAATGACCCCGATTCAAATTCTGTAGCTGCTCGCTGCCCCCTCATTCGGTTCCCAAAGTTTGAAGACGGTACGGCCTCGTTATGTCCTATATTGCACGTTTTGGGGACGTTGTGGGCCGTTTATTTTTCTGGAATATTTTTTGTGATTTTTTTTCGAGCACTTTCCGTACACCGAGGGGTACGGGCTTCGAATATGTGGTGCGTGAGGGTGTGAAGAACCAGCATTCGAAGCCCCGAGGTTTCTGTACAAGAATAAAGCAGAATTTTGCTGAAAATGCTGTTCAGAGATGTATTTCTGTGAAAAGTGCATTTGTAAGCAAAATAAGCATTTTAATAGCCTGAAGTGTGCAATATACCAATATGGGGTGCTTCTAGGATACATAGCTGTAGGTTTGTCATACAAAAGCTGTTTACAGTCTTAAAAATTGACCTTTTACAGTCACATGGCCCATAGAGATCAATGCGAGGGAGAGAGACGTCTGAAAAATAATAAAAAATACTTAATTTCATAGCCCCACCTAGCCCTATCGGTATGTCGTCGAGAGCCACGTGACGCAACTTTCTGTTAGGTTTCGGGCTCCTGGGGCCTCCGCGGCCGGTACGGGAGCCTCTGACACCTGCAACATATCCTATTTCTCTCATAGGTGGCTATCGTACAGAGACCCCCGAACGGCCCCGGGGACTCCGAATGACCCCGATTCAAATTCTGTAGCTGCTCGCTGCCCCCTCATTCGGTTCCCAAAGTTTGAAGACGGTACGGCCTCGTTATGTCCTATATTGCACGTTTTGGGGACGTTGTGGGCCGTTTATTTTTCTGGAATATTTTTTGTGATTTTTTTTGAGCACTTTCCGAACACCGAGGGGTACGGGCTTCGAATATGTGATGCGAGAGGGTGTGACGAACTTGCATTCGAAGCCCCAAGGTTTTTCTACAAAAATAAAGCAGAATTTTGTTGAAAATGCTGTTCAGAGGTTTATTTCTGTGAAAAGTGCATTTGTATAACACGTGAGCATTTTGACAGCCTGAAGTGTGCAATATACCAATATGGGATGCTTCTAGGATACATATCTGTAGATTTGTCACAAGAAAATGGGTTTACAGTATGAAAAATTGACCGTTTACAGCAATTGTCCACCATTAGCCTACACTGCTACTGTCAAATAAGTTATGACTGGGACTTCCGGTGGTTCACAGGAAGTCCCAGTCGTAACTTATTTGACAGTCGGTCTGTAGGCTACTAATGTACAAAACACTTTTCACACAAGAAAAAGCACTAGAAAATGTTCCCTAGGTTCAAGTAAGCCACTCTCTCGGTATGTGAAACAGGGGCCAACAGACTACCAGACTATAAAGTTTGGGGCCCCTCGATCCCACTGCGGCCCAACGGCTGCTGCCGACACTCTTAACCTATCCCATTCATTTTCATGAGCTCACGGTGGACCAATGGGACAGAAAGGTCTGATCGACCTGCAATTCACGTATATGCCTCGTCACGGGGCCCTGGGTCGTGTTCTGGAGTTCCGCGCCCCTCGGACCTCGTTGACCTCTCACTTTGCCCAAAAAGACAAAAGCAGCCTACATATAGGTTGCGAATGTACGCTCTGGAATACAGGGGTCAAAAGGTCGTAGGGTCTTAATACCGTGGGGTCTCCCAAGCTGGGATATCGAGTACCGTGGTTCTCGGTCACCTCGAAGTATCTTTTTCTTGAAAAAAGATTGATCCCTAATTTTGTTCCGTTTGCTCATTCAAGAGGGTCTTTCAGGCTATGAAACGAAGAAGCCTGCATGAGAGACTTTTGCAAACCGCACTATAAATCGTTTCCCACGGTTCTAGACAGCCACCCTCACGGTATGTTAAACAAGGGCCTACAGACTACTAGAATCTAAAGTTTGGGGCCCCTCGAGCACCCGGGGTCTGAACGGGAGCCGCCAACACTCTTGACTTATCCCATTCGTTTTCATAAGCTCTCGATGGACAATTAGGGTTGGGGTACAGAATGGTCTGATCGACCCGCAATTCACGTATATGTCTCGTCTCGGGGCGCTGGGTCATGTTCTGGGGTTCCGCGCCCCTCAGACCTCGTTGACCTCTCACTTTGCCCAAAAACACACCAGCTGCCTACATATAGGTTGCGAATGTACGCTCTAGAATACAGGGGTCAAGAGGTCGTAGGGTCTTAATACTCGGTAAGGTATACCGTGGGGGTCTCCTAAGCCGGGATATCGAGTTCCGCGTCCGTAGACGCTTCCGGAGACAGATTTCCACCTGGAAAGCAACTGCCTCACGAGGCCTTCGCAGGCACAAGTCCCCATAGAGATCAATGCGAGGGAGAGAGAGAAAATAATAAAAAATATTAAATTTAATATCCCGACCTAGCCCTCTCGGTATGTCGTCGAGGGCCAACTGACGCAAGTTTCTGTAAAGTTTCGGGCTCCTGGGGCCTTCGCGGGTGGTACGGGAGCCTCTGACACCTGCAACATATCCTATTTCTCTCATAGGTGGCTATCGTACAGAGACCCCCGAACGGCCCCGGGGACTCCGAATGACCCCGATTCAAATTCTGTAGCTGCTCGCTGCCCCCTCATTCGGTTCCCAAAGTTTGAAGACGGTACGGCCTCGTTATGTCCTATATTGCACGTTTTGGGGA